>NC_136510.1:111324446-111351946 GCF_053919585.1 Euprymna scolopes
TTTACTGTAGTAGGCATTTAATGAATGCGTTAAGAAATTTATATATTATTCTAGTATTGCCTGACGCTGTTCTCCTCACTGATGCTTCTTTCCCTGGTTCCTAAGTCAATTTATTCAAGCTGTTCCCAAAACTCTCAGCGCAATCCGTCAGCTGTAAATTCCGTAATGCTGTCAATTCGATTGGCAACTTTTTTCCTATAATTGAGAAAACTGCTATTTTCTTCATTATTTTTAATGATTTTATTTCTCTTAACATAGTTGTTTATTATTATTATTATTATTATTATTATTATTATTATTATTATTATTATTATTATTTTATTTTTTTTTCAATGATTTTGTTTATTCTTTTTATTTTGTTATGTCCGTGCCAACTGCGCCAGAATATTAGCTATGTTGTCAAGGTTGACACGCAAATATGAAAATTAGGTTTCAAATTGGATATTCCCACCCAGGATAGCATATTTGGAATCAATAACATAATAATTTCTCCAATCAACTGGAAAACAATAATAATAATAATAATAATAATAATAATAATAATAATAATAATAATAATAATAATACCTTGAAATAAGAAAAGAAGCGTATTCTTATTAAGTGAAATTTGTTCTCATACTTTCTAATATAAATATATATATATATATATATATATATATATATATATATATATATATATATGCAACGAGAAAATATGTTTCCATTACGCCATTTTAAATTCAAAATGGCGTAATGGAAACATATTTTCTCGTTTTTGCAGTTTCTCTTCCAATTTTCGGATTTTAACCATGTCAAATCACACTTTATTTTCTTTTGACGGATTGGTTCCTGCTATTTCTTCTGATGAGTTCGGGGTATAATAGATTCACTAATTGATATAAAAAGTAAATGACTTATTTTGCGCTACGAAACAGATACTTTCAAGAATTGTAAATATCAACTAAATTAGAGGAATAAATTATATGATGGTCAACATCATGAGTTTTGGAATATAATTTCTTGTCATTTATTCACTATATATATATATATATATATATATATATATATATATATATATATATATATGCATACATATACATACACACATATATATAGCTATATATATATATATATATATATATATGTATATATATATATATATATATATATATATATATATATATATATATAAGCTGAACGTCTGTGTGTGTGTCCGGTCACGAATAGGTTCCTATATGGTTGACTGATCACATATAATGATAGAAGATCTATCGAGACACAGGAATAGGTATGTTTGATCGGGAAGAACGGTGGTCCATTCGCGCCTCGTCCACAAAGTATGGAAATAAAAAAAAATTAAAAATTAAAAAAAAAACGTTTACAAGTGTTTTAGATATAGATGTACATAATAATACTTTTATAAGTATGTTTTAACTTAAATAGGGATGGTATAATAAAATTGTGGGGTCTGCATTCACGCCTGGTCTCCATAGAATTGAAATAGGCACAGACATTAATTAAGATTTTCAGATCTATCTGCGTAAATATACTTTGATAATTATGTTTCAGTTTGAAGAAATATGGTATATTAAAGTTATGGGATGTTCGTTCGCACCTGGCCTCCATAGAATGGAAATATGTCATAAAGTTTAACAAGGTGTTTTAATATTGAATCAACAGAATATTGTGATAAGTGTTTCAGTGTGAACAGGTATGGTATAATAAATTATGGGGTTTATCTATTTTATTTTTACTTTCATCATATTTTGCTTTGGTTTTGATATTCCCAAATTCGAAGCTTTCTCTTTACAACCTTTCCTTTTCATAACCTATCATACTTTCATAAATCAGAGTCCATTTTCTGTAGGCTGTTCTTGAACCCAGTAAATGACGGGTACTTTTGCTAGTATATATAACAAAGGTCTATATTCCGATTTTCAAGACGTTGTCTATCTTACAGTATCATTTATATACATCTTTAAATCTTAAGAACACCTGTTTCATAATGTAGATTCATTCATGTAACTATTATGATTTTTTGAATTTATTCCGACCGTAACGCATAAAAAGAAAATATATCGTAATTAAAAGAAAACATTAATTGGAACTTCACTTCCGAAGTAAGGATTTTGTTGGCATGCCTTTTGAAATTAATGAGTTCATTTTCTTCTGATATTTTAAGTGCGAAATAAATTCAAAATTGACATCAGTACGAAACAGGTTACATACATGTAAAATAACAGAAATATGAACAGATTTGGAATATAGAGTTTGTGATTTATTTGTATATGCTCTGTAGTTACATTGAGCTTAATAAATTAAAAGGATTGGCATGAATAAAAAGTGAAATATGATTCACTACGCATCTTTTCCAAACAAACACACACACACACATATATATATATTTATATATATATATATATATATATATATATATATTCATCATTATTTTCCAACCTACAAACTTCTTCATTATCTCACGATTATCACTGTAAAAAGTGCCAATTCCTACGGGCCCAAGGAAAATAAAACATATTTGGACAAACTTGTTAAGTCTACATATATTTCGTAAACATTTGATGTTTTAAGAATTGAAAGTAGTTGATATGATTCAAACCCAGTTCCATTTTCTAAATTGTCTCCGAGAATTGCCACGAGAATTAACGGAAATTTAACAAATATACATTCTCATTGCGTACACGACTGTTAACAGTCGAGAGAGTTTACACTAACACCCCCCATATATATATATATATATATATATATATATATATATATATATATATATATATATATATACACACACACCTTGTGGGTATACATAGCAGGCATTGCCAGAAAAACACATATTATTTGGCAGAAAGTTTAGTAACATATGATTTAAGATAAAACAATTATCCTAAGTTGTTACGATTTTCCAGAAAATCGATCATATTTTGAATTTTCGGAAGCTTAAAACATAACAATATTTTTATGTAAAAGTCACACAGGGGGAAAAAGGGGAATAACTCATAGTTTAAATGAAAACGTTTTTAAACGCCGCTGATATTGGTTATTATAATAATAAAAATAAATTAAATGAAACATGATGTAAATTTACAATATATTGAACTAGTGGTGGGTACTCGGCGTTGCCAGAGTGTTTAGATGCGTGTGTGGTTGGGGGGGATGAAAAAAAGCGAAGTAATAACCCTGTTTAAATATTATAAAAACAATGTTAAACCTACCAAGAAAAAATCGTTAAAAAAACAATTTTAAAAATGAACGGTCTGGCGCTGGCCGTGTGTTTGTAAAATCCCCCAAGAGTTTGATGGGGGGGTCGAACTCGAATCATTGAGGCGGAAGCGCAAAAAAAAAAGAAAACAGAAAAAAAAACGCGATGAATTAACCAGAAACAATTTAGGTCAAATATAAATTCCGCAGTGAACGAATTCTAAGTTTTTTCTCGAATTCTAAATGAATTTATTTGTTTTAATTTTATTTGAAGTGTAATGCAAGTGAAATCACGATATCGTTGCGTTGTAATAATAAACAGTAAAGAATTAATTTTTTGTGTAAAAATAAATGTTTAGTTGCAAGCAATAATAAATAAAGGTATAGTAATATTTTGTTGTGAAAACCGGAAGTAGAAACTGGTTTGTCCCGCAGGTTTCGTCTTACACTAACTAAAAAAAGCAAAAAGAAAGCAATAATAATAATAATAATAATAATAATAATAATAATAATAATAATAATAATAATAATAATAATAATCGCGTTTTCTTTTTATATGTGTTTTCTTTTTATTTTATTTAGGGTAAAAACAGAAAGGATAAATCAGGGAAAGACGAATAAAAGAAAAACAAACAAAAAAAGCGGCATAAATAAACTTGTACGATTCCAAACCGGTGTTTCCTCGTACTGCCCCTTGTGCACGCATCCGACGCGGTGTAAGTGGGGAGCGGGGAAAGGAGGGATCAAATAGAGAGACAAGATGTTGCAACTTTCATTGAATCTAACCGATTTTAGCAGTGAACTCTCCCCGGGAAAAATATAGGAATGTACGGTTATCGAGGAAGTGTAAGGGTAATAGGCCTATAGCACAACTCATATCCTGTGCTGGAGCTTGTGCACATTACATTTGCATGTAATGTATTGATTTTTATTCCTATCAAGATCAAACTCACACGGGAAAAATGACTTCATTTATTCATATATATATAGATATAGAAGAAGAAAGAATAGAGAAAAAGATAAATCTACTTCATATAATACTAGTCTGGGTTCTCTATATTGAATAAGTAGAATATTGATTCATATGGAATACATAATAAATAGTATATATATATATATATATATATATATATATATATATATATATATATATATATATATATATAAACCAAACACACACATGTATATGTAAGATTCATGATTTGTAACTTAAACTCTTGGTTTAAAAACCTACTTCTAATGACGTCATCACTATTTGTAAACTAGAGATGCTTGCTAGTTTTTTGTCACGTAGCTTTGTTTATATTATGGATATCTTTAATCAAATAACCATGACGTTTAGATTTATGTTTTGGCTAGTTGTGTAAACTAACATTATTTTCTAATAAAACATTTTAACATAAATACTTTTATTTGTAAATATTAATAACGATCATTATAAAAATCGTCGATCAGCACATCCTTCGGCGTTGCCCAACCTACATCGAAAAATAGGAGTCATTTTTTGCAGGTTTTACCGCCTTAACTCAAAAGAGTAAGTTTCTAAGGAATATCAAACTCACAAGTGGTCCGCAGTCGCATGTATGTACCCGTTATTTTAGTGACGAGCTTAGGTTTTCACAGTTTTGCAATTGAGGTAGAAACGTCCTTAACATTATAACACCGTCTAAATACAAAGCAAACTCTGAATATAAAGAAGCTCTGAATAGTTCACAAATATTTGTATACATATATTATGCATTTCTATCAGTCATGTAGTTATTTCGACTGGTTCTCTCGATATCTAAACGGTTATCATGTCTTCTTTTTCTGTCGGTCATTTGTTTCGTCTTCCTTGACTTTCACTTTCTATTGAATTATTCGGATTGTCGTATTTCAATTACATTGTCAGATACTTGGCTCTTATTCTTTGTTTGTTTACTCAGAATGCCGGTAAATCTTTCACGCATGGGTTCCCGAAGTTTTGCCCGGAAAAATTCGTAGAATGAAAAACTTCGAAAACATGAATTAAAACAAGACAAACAAAGGCATGAGATAAAATTAGAAATCAAATAAAAAGGGAGTAAAAGGCATATATATATATATATATATATATATATATAACTAATTAATTAATATACGAAAGTATAATTTTATGCGTAAACTTTAAGTGTTTATTTCAACAGTGCTCAATACATAGGTCTAACAAGGTAGTAAATTATGAAAATATATACTGCAATCAAGCTACATAGAATAATCAGCGTTTCATCAAAGGATTCGCCAGGCTTATGCGAAGAGTTGTGGTTATTTCGCGTTTTTATATACGACAATTCGATTGAGTTTTTAGCTAGCCAATAAGCTCCTTAGTTTTCAGTGCACCTTCTAATCAACCAATGAAAATGCACTTACAGGACAAAGGCGCAATTGATCTTAGGTTCAACCCTTCTTTTGTGTGTGCTTTTTAAGCGTGAAGCATAGATATCTAGTGATCTGACCGATTTAAAAACTAGGTGTAAACACATGTTATTTTTTTAGCATTATGTTAGTTTATATATATATATATATATATATATATATATATATATATATATATAATATATTTGTAGTCATCGACATACAGTCCTGTTTCGTTGTATTACAACTCATCAGTGCCGCTAGACTAGCACCTATCCGAAGCTGAGGATCGAACCTAGAACCGTCGTGATGACAGTCGGCAGTTCTACCCCTTCACCACTAATCTGTCCGAATGTCTATTTAAATAAACATCCGTCCGCTACTTGTAGAGTGCTCAAACGATTGTTAGTAAACAAACCGCGAGCTTCGCATTTTTCAGCCAAATTAAGTAGCGAGTGAGATTATTTACGACGGTATATATATATATATATATATATATATATATATATATATATATATATATATATATATATATATATATGATAATTTATGTAGATGTATGTTTTTTTTATTTATATCATTTTTTATTGTTATTGTAAATGTTCAATTTATTTTCCATCCTAGAGTAAAGGTTATCCTATGTACACAGTTCTTAGCTGTTTCTCTCCTACAGTTTAATAGATGTTGGGGTTCTTTAAAGTATAGAATAGCACATTATTAAAAAGGCATAATCTACATGGATCGTCTAGATCTCTACACGTGATTGCTTTTCTTACTATTTTCCATTCAACTGCCGGCGAACGTCCTGTTTCTTTGAGTTTTCAGTATTTGTTTGTTAGAGTTGTTTTCATTCGGTGTTTTTTTAAACTAAGAATTCTCTCTATATTTTAGTTTCGGTTTCGATTATAACCGAAGGGACTCAAGTTATACATCCATATATATATATATATATATATATATATATATATATATATATAAGTTTTGTTTTCAGTTTCGATTCAAGCTGATGCAGCGAAGTCATATGACTTTTTCTTTTTTATAGTTTTGCAATCACAACTTTATAATATATAGGAATCATTAGGAAATTGACTCTATAATGATATATGCGAAATTGGCATGAATTAACATGTGATATTTAAGCGTAGTTTACGACTGGACTAGGCCGAGTGTCCGTGCTAACTTAGATATTATATTTTTGCAGTTTTAATAAAATAGCTACAAGATGTCTCAATTTATGCTGAATGCCAACATCAATATATTAAATATGAAAGAGTCCGCTGTGGAAATTCCACATGCCAATCTTGTTATTATTATTATTATTATTATTATTATTATTATTATTATTATTATTTCTACTAGTTACATATGTGCCTTTTGTGTTAGTTTTATTTTTTCATGATGTCAACTTTTATTGTTTATTTTGTTATTATTTTCATTGCTTTCATTTAATATTTTGTTATTATGTGGTATGATTATCATCTCTAAATTTTCACATCAGCTGTATGATAACTTTAGATTATTTCATCGAAAATTTTGTGTAAGGGATTGGTTATGGGGAAATATTTTTCGATAAGATCTAGAAATTTCTTGCCAATTTGTTTTTAACATTTGATTGTATGGCGCCGTATACCAGATTATATTTCTTTTTCTTCTATTTTAATTTTATTATAGTTATTCCCATGCCGTCTCTATCTGCCAAGTCGATATAAGCGTCTTTTAATGATTCTCTACCGTTTTAGTGATGTGATATTTCACACAATTTGTTCGGAGCAATTAATCGCGCGCGGCTTATATTAGTGATTCTGTTTCAAAATTCAAGTCACATTTTTACAACCTTCGCCAGGATTTTCCCATTGATGACTCTCTACAACATTAGCATTTCCTTCTTAATCCGTTTGTCTTTACTGTTTTATTCATGTATTGCCTTGCTTTTTAGAAATTTGCTTTCTTTTTATTTTTTAAATTTCCTTTATAAACTTTTCTTTACAGTTAGTGATGAAAACCTTCAGACTATTCTTTTTTTGCACATTACATTAGACGTATTAGCTCTTGTCCTCCTTTTTCTGTTTGCATTATTGTTATTATTATTATTATTATTATTATTATAGTTGTTGTTATTATTATTATTGTTATAATAATAATAATTATTATTATTAATATTATTATTATAAAAATAATAATAAAAATAATAACAATAAAAATAATAATAATAATAATAATTATTATTATTATTATTATTATTTTTATAATAATAATAATAATTATTATTATTATTATTATTATTATTATTATTATTATTATTATTATTATTATAGTTGTTGTTATTATTATTATTGTTATAATAATAATAATTATTATTATTAATATTATTATTATAAAAATAATAATAAAAATAATAACAATAATAATAATAATAATAATTATTATTATTATTATTATTATTTTTATAACAATAATAATAAAAATAATAACAATAATAATAATAATAATAATAATTATTATTATTATTATTATTATTTTTATTATTTTTATTATTATTATTATTATGATTTCGTTGTTTACTTTGCATTTATCTATTCTATTGTTTTTCATTGTTCATGTTATTTTTCCTTTCCAACATCTGTGGAAAAATACCCGTTTTGAAGCGCGTTGACTGCTTCATTCTCCGTTTGATGCAAGTTAATCAAACGCAAGTAATTTGATCGCACCGTCGTGAAAATGCGGCTCAACGTCGTAAAGTAGGAAACATTTTGTGTTTTCTCTTCATATTCGAGTCAACGATGTTTCTCCTAATTCTTTTTATGTTGATTATAAAACTATTGTGCGAGCCACTAATTGTCGGACATTTTATAGCTACGTTTTAAGACCATGTTACATGGATTTTAATGGTGAGTATATGCTTTCCTCGGAAGATTACCTCGTACTACTTTATGTCTGTCTCGCTCTGTAATTGGAGCTTAGAAGAGACATTAAATTCATATATATCTATGTATATATACATATATATATATATATATATATATATATATATATATATATATATATATATATATATGGCGGAGGGTGTGTGTGCATGTGTGTATGTTTGCGCGTGTGTGTGATATAAATGGTTATCTTAATGCTGTTTCGCATATCGTTCTTTATACATTAACTCTGTATTTCATTCCCTTTTTTCCATTGCCTTTCTAACTCACACACACACACACACACACACACACACACACACATATATATGCATATATATATAGAAAGAGAGAGAGATAGAGAGACTGAAAGAACGATAGATATTTTTGTATATATACACACACACACACACACATATATATATATATATATATATATATATATATATATATATATATATATATTGCTTTAGTGTAAACTCAGTGGAATAAGGCAATACCTTTTTTGAATCCAAGAATCTAATTCTATGCGAGATACATAAATCTACATTTAAATTTAAGGACAATAATTGTCGTATCCCAAATAAGTTTGCTATATCATTTTTTAGACACTTCGTCTTACCAATTGTTTGACAATACTTTTCCTGGTCTACCAAAAGCAATATCACAAAGAGACGTTTTATTATTACATAGTGTGCATTTAGTACTTTCTCAAAAGCTCTCAATACAGATTACAAGTTCGAAAAATATAACTTACAAAAGGTCAGCTATACAAAAGGTCAGCTATACAGAAAATTTGAAGTTTTATTCTAACCATTTTGCATATATATATATATATATATATATATATAGGTATGTATATATATATAAATATATATATATATATATATATATAAATGTGAAAAATGTTGCCTATATATATATATATATATATATATATATATATATATATATATATATATATATATATATATAGGCAGCATTTTTCACATTTTAACACACATTATTGAATCCTACGGTTAATGATATTTGTTATGACTTTTTCAAATTTTTTTATCTTTTTTCGAAATGTAACTTTAATATACATCCCATATGTATAATTAATGTTATTTAATATATAAATCTCACTATATCTGCGCGTGTGTCTGTCTCTGTTCTTCAAATTGTATCTCATCCTAGACGGATGATCGTTGGACGGCGTGTAATAGCTCAAAAGATTGGATTTTTAATGCGTAATATTATTAAGGGTGTTTAATCCATGAAAATAATTGCCAAGGACTTAAAAAGGGTAAAAGAAAAATCTTATTTATTTAGATATTTCACGACGGTTTTTAGCGGTTGTCCCTTTGGTGCACTGGATATAATAACCGATGACTATCACAGGTGTTGCAGTTTCGATCTCCATAATTCATGTTACTGTTTCTCCTTTTTTTTTACAGATTTCAATATACTTGAGTTTTAAATGTTATGTAATATATACACAAGAAAACTGTTGTGAAAGAATACAGAAGAATGTTTTTGATGTACGTAACGAAAATGCCGTATTCAAAATATATATGATATATCGGCTTACTTGTTACATTCCAAAAATCACGTAAATAGATAAAGTAATGACATTTGTATTGATTTACCCCTAAACTAATTAACCGATCATTATGAATATTAATTACGTGTATATGCTTACATCTTGGATTCACTCCTAAAATAATTGACGGATCATTATGAATTTTACATATGTTTATATGATTATATATTTGTATCTATTTCATCCATTCCAAAACTACTTAACCGATCATTATGAATTTTAATTATGGGTATATGAGTATATATTTGTATGTCCCGGATCCACTCATAAACTAATTAACCGATCATTATAAATTTTTATTGTGTGCATATGATTATATATATTTTTTATGTATTGGATTCACTCATAAACTGATTAACCTATCATTATAAATGATTGGTATGCGTATATGATTATATCTTTGTATGTATTGGATTCACTCCTATACTAATTAATTGATCATTATAAATTTAGAGTAATCTATATGTTTGTATATTTGTATGCATGTCATGTTCCAAAAATCACGTACATGATTACTTTCTTTTTAATATACAAGATACAATGATTGCTTACTTTTTAATGTATGTGTACAAGAGATTCTATCAAAGTAATAAGGTACTTGTATAGTATAGTACTCCTATGAAAAAACAAAGAAAATATTACATGTGACATACATAAATATTATTAAAACCAAAAATCACGTTTAATATTCGAGTAGTATTACTTGCATATGAGAAATAAGGTGCTTCGTTACTATATCACCTAGATAAAAACAAACAAATTCTGACCCCTGGCGTACAAAAAATTTAGCACAACAGAAATTTACATAAACGTATCGAGTTCTTTTATTTATATATTAGAAATAAGGTACTTGTACAGTATAGTACACATATAAAAAAGGTAATCTCACGTGTGAAGTACATAAAAATAATCCAAACCTAAAATTATGTAATATATTTGAGTAGTATGG
This sequence comes from Euprymna scolopes, assembly GCF_053919585.1. NCBI lineage: Eukaryota > Metazoa > Mollusca > Cephalopoda > Sepiida > Sepiolidae > Euprymna > Euprymna scolopes. The sequence goes on from NC_136510.1 coordinate 111,335,449, forward strand.
GATTTATAATTCTTTCTAATATAAAAACAAACTCTCACCTATGGCATACAGAAATGTTTGCATAAGACAAAACTATGTAAAATCATTGAGTAGTTTCATTTATATATTAGAAATAAGGCACTTGTATATTATCTTTCCAAAGAAATAAAGTACTTGTGCAGTATAGTACTCATATGAAAAACAAAGAATATCATACCTGTGAGGTGCATAAAAGCTATTAAAACCGAAAATCACGTTATATATCCGAATAACATGACTTTTGAATGAGAAATAAGGTGCTTCTTCACTATAGCACTATGATGAAAAAACAAGCAAATACTTACTCTAGACGCACAGAAAATTTACAACAGAAAATTACTTAAAAGTACGAGATCTTTCATTTTTTAATTAGAAAAGAAAGTACTTCTACAGTATCCTACTCAGGAAATAAGGTACATGCACAGTGAAGTACCTATATGAAAAGCAAAGAAATTCTTTTCTTTGACGTACATAAGTTATCAAATTCGAAAATCATGTAATATATTCGAGTAGTATAACATTCATATAAAACAATTCGGTGCTTCTTCACTATAGCACACTGGTGTAAAAACAAACACACTCTTACCTGTGACATACCGAAAATTTCGCACAACAGAAAATAGTATAAATAATTTTAAATATGTGTTGTATATTTCCCTCCCGAGGTAAGGAATATCTTTCCACATACGTGCTGTAAAACTCCTGTCCTAGGGAGGTACAACTATTCCATACATCTGTTGTGTAATACCCGTCCTATGGTAGGTAAAATATTATTTTGCTGAAGATGCCAAATGATATATACTTATAAAAAAAATTCCTCTATTCTTAGATTAACAGGTATGCTCAAAATTTTTCTCATTGTCTTATACGATCCTGAGCAACACCGGGTGGTCTTGCTAGTATACATATATGCGTAAAGATATTTGTGAAAAAGAATAACATTGTGATCATACGCGACCATCTGTGTATACCAAATCGCAAGTATACGTGTGTGTGCGTATATGTGTGTGTTTGTTTGTCTGTGTGTCTGTGTGCGTAACCGTTTCTGTATGCAACCAGAACGGTTACTACAAAACTACTTTTTTCAATTTCCGGTTCATAGATGTAAAACTTAAGATTAAATAGATCCAATGTGGAGCAAATTAGATTTCTAGAAAATATCAAGAAATTAATGAAAATTGAAGAATTGGATCTTGAAATACGTATGTTTACAAAATGCCGTCTGCCCAAGCAAAATATGAATTTATATTTTTAACTATATTCATTATCATTATACATATGGATGTGGCTCAAATACTAACGAATTAGGTCTAAGAGCTGATTGTTTTTGCTTTAAGTCCAGTTGATGGAACCACAATTTAATATCTAAAAGGCTATATGTCGGTCTTCCCGTCCGTCTCTATATTTTCCAACTGTATCCTTCCCAAAAGTAAAAGTCATAGAGCGGCGCTAGATTATTGGATTTTTTTATAAACCGTTTTTTAATGATCTTTAGCCGAGTGAAATAGTTTTAAATGGGTTAAAATTACAAAAATCATTATACATTTATTACATTAATTTTTTTAACTTTTTTACCATTTTATATGCGAGTCATGATTGTACAATGGTGACGCCATTAGCTTTGAATGTTAAAGTTTTACTTTTGGTTTCAGTTCTAGCTGATGGCACTCAAATACTTTCTTTAATGTTTTAAAATCACGACACTAATAAAATATACAAAATTTAGCCAAATTAAAATACCATATTTAGGGTTAACCCGAGCTAGTCACACACACACACACATCACACACAAACTCACACACACACGTTATATTTAAAAAGGGAAAGGTGGTAGGTTAAATGACATTTTAGACTGCAAACAAAGAGACAAGGAGACTTAACTACACTCTATAACAGGCACGACAGGAAGCCGAATGAACACATTTCTAAAGAAATGGCAGAAACATTAAAGGAATACCTCCAATCTGTAGTAGAATGGGGACAAAAATGAATGGTCATGTTCAATGTCGCCAAGACTAAACTAGTTTCATTCAATAATTACAAGAAATCCGCTCTACCACATATAGCAATGGCCAACGACTCTTTATCTAAGAGTACATCTTTCAAACTCCTTTGCGTAACGTTCACAGGAAACATGAGTTGGAACAATTACATTGAAAGCATTGCCAGGGCCGATGCAAGAAAGGTGGGCTCTCTCTACCGTGCTAGACAACTAATAACACCCGAAAATATCCTGTACCTCTATAAGGCCACCATTCGCCCATGTATGGAGTATTGCTGTCACATTTGGGCTAGTGCATCTGCTACTAGTCTCTCGCTCCTTGACAAGGTTAAAAAGAGAATCGCAAACCTGATAGGCCCCCACGACGTGAGCCCCCTAGACAAACCCGACAGGCTGCTAAACCCCACCCCAAACTGTAGAGATTCCTAGATGTAAAAGATCTTTCTACTCCAATAGTTTCTTCTCCAGAACCGCTAGACTTTGGAATTCCATTCCAGGTCCCTGCTTCCCCAATAGTACTGACGTGCAGAAGTTCAAGTGTAACGTGAACCGACAGCTTGAAGCCCAAATCCCTACATAGTACACCAGTAGTTATTGCCCCTGATAGTAGCCCCCTACATCAAAGTGTCAATATATATATATATATATATATATATATATATATATATATATATATATATATAATTTTGTAGTTTGTATACCATTTAATATATCTGATTGCAAAGCATGTAAAAACAGGAGTTGTGTTTCTATTTGCGTACACAAGCTAGATCAAACATAAGACGGACGTGTACATTTACTGGAATGTAAATATGTGTATTTTCGTTTTATTTTTCTCGTAAAAGTTATTTTGTGAATTGTTTATATACGTTCAATATTTTTTGTGTTGCAATAGTTATAAAACAGATATGTTTTTTTTTCAGGCCTATGTGTCTTTGTGATTCTATTTTTATCCATTTTAATAACTATTCTTTTATATAATGAAGAATAGAATTCCGTGATATGAAGAATAATTAGAGCTAAGCCGATGAGATTTGCCGGAATTTTAGAATGGAGACATTATTCTTATTGAATTCGGAAATGGAAATCTTATGGCATGTCTAGAAGTTTATGAAAGTTATAGAGGGTGCTAGAAAAATATAGTTTTAATGTGTATATTTCTTCCCAGTGATTACTGGAGACAGATGGAGGGATGTAAATTTAAAGGGAAAAATAGGAACTACTTCCTCTAAAGATGGTTCGATTGTGATATCGTAGCTCCTAGGATAAAATGTTGGATTTTATCAGAACGAATATATGTGTCTATATTGTCGTTCTAAAGTTACATAAGATAGTTGCTAATAGTCTAAACATAATAACTTTGAACGTGGTATCTATTTTTACAAACCTACGGTACTTTAGTACCGAGGGGAATTCCTGCAATCAAAATATTATATAGGAGATAACACTCTAATCGTCTTGCTTAGGGGTTAAAATTGTGTTTATGATTTACAGCTTCTGGTTAGAAAAATTCCGGCCATGCATAATTAAGTAAAAACAAGATATAAGGGTGCTGGCAATGGTGCTGTTGTCATAATCTGTATCGGTACGAAGATGGAATCTATGGCGACAGGTTTATCGTTCCTCCTTGCCATTTCTAGTTATATTCATTCTTAAATAATTTTAATTTTTAACACCGGACGATATCTTTATTTTGTATTGGTCTAATGCGGGAGAACATGCCAAAAATGGCATTATATATATATATATATATATATATATATGTATATATATATATATATATATATATATATATATATATTATTGTAATTATAAGTAACTATTTTCTTTTTTTTTAATTTTATTTTCTGTATTTTATTTAACAGTGGTTGATCCTAAAACATAGCTTTTATTAAAATATGAGTACAAAATCTAGCTACTGGGTTATATCTGTCTTATTCTGTAGCTATTTTAATGAAAAATAAGAAGCGAAAACAGGAATGCATGCAAGGGAGATAACCGAAATGGATAAAATAAACATGCCAACACGGCCTATGCAAACAACTGTCTTCATTTTGTAAAGAACGACTTTTCTTCCTGCCATTTCATGCGAAACCATTGTTTAAGTTAATATATCTCCTGTAGAAAATACAACATCCGAATTGTGTCAGTTTCACCAGGGAACAACACGATAACAAAAAAACACTGACACTTATAAGACGCGCGTCTTTTCGATAAGCGTATTTCGATAGAAGTCCTATTTTATTAATAAAGGGCGACAAACAGGCGGACCGAACGGAGGACCGATCAGCATAGACGCATGACAAGGCTCATGGACGTATCTACTATGTGTGAAGGACAAACAAATAAGTGAAGCCTATCATAGAGATGTTTTAACGCAAGGAAAAAAAGCCATGCATTGTATTAAAGTAACAAGAAACGTATCTGAATAGAAAACATTCGAGTTACAATTTTAACGATTGCACCGTCTTAGATAGAAGTCCCAAAGTTACAGTATGTGTGTTTTATACATCCAGCTAGAGAGATTTGAAGTAGAAAAGGCGTCGCAAGCGGGGAACAGAGCGGATTGTGTTACTATGGAGCAAAAGGAACTATCCACCTATAAATGTATCTGTGTCATGATGTTATTTCGGAAGCAGCACTACTATTTGATGATTTTAGTAACTTTAAATTTCGTGTAATAGTTTTATTTAAAACTTAACATTGGTATCCTTAAAAATACCACATAACAGATAAGAAAGTTTAAAGCAGAATATGGCAAGCCGTTTGTTCTTTTCAATACCTCACTACAATCTAGAGGCGTAAAGTAAAATGGTTCGGTCACGGGAAGACAACAACACGGAATCGTCAAGATTGAAGCTGAGTGAAGTGTATCGACGTGACAAAGACAGGGAAGGATGACGGGGGCTGGATGGCAGGTTACCTGTAGCGCCCAAACGATAAGCACCATGGGGCAGGTGATGATGAGGTGATCGGCGTCCGAGTGATTGTATTAGCAAACAAATGGCTGGTTTCGTATCAATGATATGTGTACAACGATTTATACGACTCGGTAAGTGGGAGTAAACCAGATGTAACCCTTCCGGTAATGATATAAGATATACGAGACAAGACAACGTTACATCAAACGGAATTACGTAGACTTCAAAAATCAAGACTTATAAATATTTTAAAAACACTAAGATTCACGAAGTATTAATGCCATTTATCGGTCTTTTAATTGATATACTATCTCAGCACCGTTTCAAATTCTTAAGTACGTCACCTTTCCAAGGATTGTGCAAACATTGCCTCGCTATTACTCGAGCAGCTACATTTACAAGGAGTACCTATTGTCTCTTGAGATTGAACGGAGGCATCCATGCCAGTTTTAAAGCTAAATGCCCTCCTATTCTTTTATATATAAAAATTTATTGAATAAGTCAAGTTAAAATGATTTATATAGATCTGCTTACGACAACATCTGTAATATAAGTCTTAATCGTCGGTTTGTGTGAATGTATGTATGTATGTACGTACGTCTGCCAAAAGACTTTTGACAGAGGCGACGGATCCTGACGCCGGGATCGTTTTGAGGTTCGAAATCTCGGACGACAAATATCGAACAATTCGTCCAAAACATTTATTCCTTAACCCTCAAATGGGAATTCTCTACAAGGAGTGATCGTTTTTTTTTTTTTTTTTTGTTTTTTTTTTTTGCTCGCCATTTTTCCAAGTTATCTTTTCATTGCGATTGACTATGCGTAATTTCTACGTTCTTTACTTCGAGTCGCGCGATAGAAAATCTAATTTCCTTCATTGCGTTACGGGTTCAACCCAGCCTGCCCACTACCACTAGTTTTTAAACATCTCTCTCCATTCGGTTGTTGTTTATATTTTTTACTCGACACACCGAGGCAATACCGGAGTGTTTATTTATTTAATATTTCTTGAAAGTTTAACATATAAATAGGTTTATTTATATAACTTTTTCCGTTCTTTAATTTTTTCACTTCTTTTTTTACGCCTTGCCCTTGGTCAATATCCTCAAAACACTACTTATACACACTCAGGAAACGCCGCGTACACTCGCTAGTTCACAGTTAGCAGTAATATTTAAAAACAGGTTTTTATGTTTTATTTTGTTAGAGAGTATATACACAGTATTTTATGTTATTGAAAACTGCAAACTCTTTGTAATATAAAAAAATTATATAAAAATTGTATGGAGAATATTTTAACGTTTCCCATATAGCTAATTTATATTTTAAATATGAAGCGAATCATACATTTGCCGATATATATATATATATATATATATATATATATATATATATATATATATATAATCATAATGTACGAATTTAAAATTTGTGATTTGAAAAAGTCAAATATATATATCAACAACACGTATATATATATATATATATATATATAAACAAATACATATACTTACATATATATATGTAACTAAATATATATATATATATATATATATATATATATATATATAAACAAATACATATACTTACATATATATATGTAGCTAAATATATATATATATATATATATATGTAGCTAAATATTTATATATATATATATATATATATATATATATATATATATATACAATATGGTTTCGCTGTATCATAGCTAGTCAGTGCTGCACGACAAACATTACCTCAAGCCAGGTTTGAAACTTGACCGTCAATGTGCTTCTAACCGTTACGCTATTCGGATGATTAACAATACATAAACATTGTCCAAACGCGTACGTTTTATTTGTTTACATAAACACACACACACACACACACACACACATATATATATATATATCTGCGTGTGTGTATAGCGTAACTCCCCCCCCCAAAACGGGCCCAAAATCTAATTAGGCCCCGTTTCTTAGTGGTCTGTCCGAATGAAATGAAACTTTGGTCATAACTAGTTTATTATATTCAAAACATCACATCAAAACACTAGGGTGTTGGCCTTTTTTTCTCCGTTGATTGTAAAATGTTTATAAAAACAATTGAATGTCCTGTGTTTTTTGGGGTCATGCAGTATATATATATATATATATATATATATATATATATATATGTGTGTGTGTGTGTGTGTGCGAAGTTGTATGTGTGTGTATGTGTGTGTATGTGTGTGTGTCTGTGTGTGCACATTTCCTTGCCAAGCTATTCTGTTAATTTTCAGTCTAAAGACTCGAGATTTTACATAAGGGGATATTGAAATTTGGGAATAATATTTTATAGAATTTCGGCTGTGAAAGGGGTCAAAGTTCAACGATTTTATTTTTCAAAACTCTACCGATTCTTTCGCCAGTTTTGGGTATAAACACTTGAAATTTTAGTTGTACTATGCTTGGACATGCATCACACATTTATTTTATTCTGAGCCCAAAACAATAATTATTAAGAAGTCAAAAGTGGGGTCAAAGTTTAAGAAAAATTGCCATCGTCGGTCTCTATCAAATTACTCAGCCAATTTTTTTATTAATAATTTGAAATTTTACATAAAGGATATTCAGAGATATAGTAAGCTTTTTAGTATGGTTTTGGCCGAGAATTTAGCGGCCAAGTAGTAAAAGTTAAAAAAAATTTACCTTTGCGGTCTCTTGAAAACTATTCAGCAAATTTGGGCCTAAAAATTTGAAATATTACATAACGAGTACTCAGACAGGCAGCAAGCTTTTTAACTAGTTTTTGGGCGAAAATTAGGCTGCCAAAAGGTCAAAGGTAAAAGAGTTAATATTTGCAGATTTTACCTAGCTCCTTCATCAATTTTGAGTCTAAAGACTTTAAATTTTAGATGTAGGGTTCCTGGACACGTGTCAAACTATTTTAAATATAAAAATTTGCACATAAAAATATGAAGAGTACATAGGGCTTGAGCAACACCTGGCGTAACTGCTAATATATCTATAAAATTGAAATTGTCTGTCCCTGGTCGTGTGTGTGTATGTGTGTGTGTGTGTGTTTACACATTCTTTACAAAACTACTTAATCAAGTTTCATGTTACTGACTCGACATTTTACATGAGGGGTATTGAGATTTGAAAAACAATCGTTTTAATCGGTTTTTGACCAGAAATATGACTGTATAAACATTTGAAATTATGTGGTAGGTTACCTGGACATGAGTCAAAATGTTTAATTTATGTAAACATATGCGCAAAAAGTTATGAATAGTACATAGGGCCAGAGTAAATCTGGGTTGTACTATATGTATATGTACCTATTTACTATGCCTCCCCACCGGACAGAGTTAGACACCAGGGTCGTTTTTTAACGCGGAGAAAATGTACAAAAATAAAAATTGTCTCAGTCGAAAGAGAACAAGAAAAGGAAGTGCAGCATCTGAAGACCAGATACTACACTATATATATATATATATATATATATATATATATATATATATATATACGAGGGGCGTGCAATACGTAATGGCCCTGCTCCACTTCCAGGTATCTGATCTAACTGAAATTTTGCATGTGCAATGATTTATATCTCTAAGGGTTATGTAGCAAATTTCAGCTCTGAACTAATTGTGGTTTCTGTTTTACAGGTGTTTGAACTGAGTCAAGTGTGAAATTGAGCCTGTTGAATGTCGAGAAGTGATCCGGTTTTTGTATTTGAAAGGACGCACATCATAGCAGACTTTTGATGAAATGAAAGAAACTTATGGTTATAATGCCCCATCATATGACCTTGTAAAACGCTTGCATCGTGAATTCAAACATAGCCGGACGTCTGTGAAAACAGGCCCCAGACCTGGTCGCCCTTCCTTCTGCCATTGATTAGGCAACTGTCCGTTAAGTCGAGGCTGCCATTTTGGAAGATCAGCGTATTACTATTCGCCAAATAGCGGAAGATGTCAAGCGTCGTACAGGGTCTGTGGAAACTATCATTCGGGATCATTTGCATATGCATAAGGTTTTTGCCAGATGGATTTCCAGGTTTCTCACACCATTCCAGAAGTGAGAACGTGTCGAGCGCTCGAGGATGACTTTGATATGCCAAGAAGATGAGTCAAAATTTTCCATAAAACTGATTACACAGGATGAACCCTGGGTCAATCACTATGATCCAGAGACCAAAGCCCAATCAATGCAGTGGAAGCACTTGGACTCACCACCTATATTTATTTTCTTAAAGTAAGAGCACATTGTCATGTGTATGCTTAAGGTTTTTAGAGAACAAACTAAAGAAAATGCAAAGCTTGGGAAGTTGGATTCTTCGACACAGACAGACCTGAAGTTAGACAACAACACGCCACCTATCATGCTTATCCGCACCATACTTCTATGGTGCACCATAAAAAGGTTAAGTATATATATATATATATATATATATATATATATATATATATATATGTGTGTGTGTGTGTGTGTGTTTGTGGGTGTGTATGTGTGTGTATGTATATAGACGTAGCATATGTTTTATGTTATTTAACTACAAAGCGGTCGTGCGTGTATATGAATAAATAATATAAAATGCATATGTGATCAGCTCAATAGGGCAATATTAGAGATCTAAATGTCAGCTGTATTAATTGGAAAAGTGTCTATTCTTGGTATGCAAACATTTGCATCTAATACTCTGCTATATCCCAAATTAATGCAAACTCTGAAGAGTTATATTGTTATATGCCAAACAATAGTACGCAATAGGCTAAAGAATTAAAGAAAGTCATTACGAAAATTTGAAAATACTTATGTATCTAACCCTTATTACATGGTATTCTTAATGAATACATATATATATATATATATATATATATATATATATATATATATATATATATGATTTAGCTTTGTTAAGCGAAGTACGAAGTTGGTCAACGACTTTCTAAACCTTTTTTCTGTTTATATCATTATTCTTTTAAACAGTCATTTTACTAAATTCTCTAGTAGTATTTTTCTTTTCGGTTTTCTTATGATATTACCATATTTTGTTAACTATTTCCTGTAATTACATCTCTGCAGCTTGGTTTATACTTGCGTAATATTTGCTTAAAAACTTTATATTAAACACAAATCTCTTTCTATATATATTTATGTATAAGTATATATTTTTGTTTAAAACATTTTGCCATCAAAAATCATCGTATAGTTTTAGTTTTCAGAAATTCAACTTCATATATAAAGTATTTGAACATATGCGAAACTTTATATTGTGGTTTTTGTCAATTCATATTTAAAAAAAAATGTTAAAATTTAAAAAAAAAATGAAATTTGGCAGGTGAAGGTCGAACGCCGGCATTACGAATATGCATACCTAGTATAGTAGCTATTGGCATATTTTTTTGTAAACTTGCTGCAAACATGTCTTTTTAGCTCAGTTATAAACGGTAGAGGCCAAAATCAATTGTCAGCTAAACGTTTTATTTGTATTCTAAGTGGTTAGCTTTTTAAAATATTACAATACGGTACAATATAATTTACTAATGAATACGAAATATGCATTAATTCAAATATATTTAATAATATTTTACGACCGGGCAATGCCGTGCGCCATGTTAGTCTAATATATATATATATATATATATATATATATATATATATATATATATATATATATATATATAAAATAACATTTACAATTAAATTTACCAAATGATCCAAGATGGTAAAATTAAAGTATATTATAAATATTAAATAATTAATATTTATCAAATTATCTCAGCCAGATGTAAAAGCTCGATAAAACCAAATAGGAAATAGAGCTTATAATATGAGCAAACAGTTAATAAAATATGTTTATAAAACATTATGAAATGAGTTAAAAACATATTTAATTCTGAAAAGGAAACACAAGATTAATGGATAGTTCTTAATCTGCGGAGAAGGAAATCTGATGAGAAGGAAAGTATTTCTTCGAAACTCCGCGGATTAAGGATTATCCATTCATCTTGTGCTTCCTTTTCAGATTAAATGTGTTTTTAACTCATTTCAAAGTGTTTTTAACATATTTTATTAACTGTTTGCTCATATATATATATATATATATATATGTGTGTGTGTGTGTGTGTGTGTGTGTGTGTGCATTACATGATGATTGCAACGTCTTGTCAGACGAGTGCCACTCCCTCAGACATTTAAAATCCATGAGCCCAAATGCCTGAGGGAGTATCTATACAAAGATGATGTTACAGAGTCTTAGCTTTGTACGACAGCTAAGTCTCTCTCTCGGTTCAAAATGTTGAGATCCAGCAACACGCAAGAGCAAGATAGCCAGCAACAAATTAAACTGCCGACCAGCTTAATGCGGGTACTGGTCTCCCACTTGATGGTTTTTAAATCAGAGAGTTGCTTCTCCTAGAAAGCTTGCCTTCACCACGGCTTACGGGAGCCCTCTCCACCCCAATACACATAAACACACACACACACAAATATACACGGTTCTAGTTGACCGTTGACCCAGGTCATGTCATATGTTACTGGTACCATGTAACCCAGTACTACCTGCTTCATGATCGGGTCACCGGCGACTAAACTGGTTCCCCCACCAGACTTGTTTGTTGTGGAGGGCGGTTAATCTCCCTGAAGGATTAAAAACAAGACCTTCCAAAGGGCGAATGTATGCCTTACACACACACACACACACACACATATATATATATATATATATATATATATATATATATATATATATATATACGCATGCATTACATATCTATATAATATATATGTATATATATGCATGCATTACATCAAATACGATTGTGCCACTTTCAAAAGATCAATATGCAATCGATTCCATTATGTTAATCTGTTGTTGCATGCTTTGCTAAGCCACATGATGTTCTCGCAATTGGTTAACATTGCTTATGCCCAATCAAACAATAAAATTCAAAAAAGAGGTTCAACTTTGTGTGAAAGAACATTTTTCATTCGAAAAAAGAACCCGCTGTTTACAGGATCGATGTTGACACACTTAGACAGGATGTGCTGAAAACATTTACATCTTCACAAATATTGTTATTGTAATACACTTTTGGAATAACCGAACGAATAAACCATGTAGGGTGGCTTGGAAGAAATAAACACTTCTTTGAATCTTTAGTGTGAATCTTTATATTAAGACGTAGTACTGATAATTTAAAGATCACTTAAAAAAACGTATATTATGTGTCTCTAAATGTAAAAGATATTTATTCTTGCACATGTACGCGTATTTCACGTGTAAAATATCTAACTCCAAATCAATCGCAATAAATTATTTTGCTGCACGGTTAGTATGCTTCAGATATATCAAATGTATTAATGTTAACCCTCTATTTTCAAACAGAAAATAAAAAAGAGATAATTTCTACACGTTTTTTAATGTTTTAAGTGTGTTTTTAATTGTTTTAAATTTATGAATTTGTTATAAAATTTCTTTAACAAAACTGCAGAATGTTCTATTTTTTGTGTTTACTTCCTGTCCAAAAAAATTGAAGATGTTATTACATTCCGTCCATTAGGTCGATATATCTAAAACGTAATCGCCATTTCTGCCTAGCAACTCCCCAAAAGCTTATTAGCCAACCTTCCATTAAATTAAGTATAAACTAATGGCTGTAATATAATTTTCTAATCTCTCACCCATATTTTTATTTGAAACAGAAAAAATATGTATATTTTTAGAGTAATGTGACCCAACTTCCTTTGATGGTCGAAAATTAGAGCTATTTTGTGAAAAATGCCAAGCAAGCCCCTATTGTCTTGCTGATTTAATTTGCTTTGTGAATGACGCAAACCACAAAAAGAAAAAAAAATAACTTTATTTGCGAGATTCAGGGGTTGATAATAATATTTAATAATAATATTGTTTTGTGAGGGAAACCATTGCATAATGTAGGTTAGTAGTTATATATTTTGTCTTAGATAAAAACCTGAGGTCAGTGTATAAGGAACTTCTGATGGAATGTTATTTAATTACTATTCACTGGTAATTTTACCAATTTAGTCAATCTGGGTGAATTAAATTTTGGGGCTATGAAGATAGATTAGCCGAATGAAACCCCAGACCTCGTCTGAACCTACTCGTCACTTAATATAAGATGTGCGGGTTTCTGCCAGTTTTGAATTGAGTCTGGTGATACTCTTTATTTATTTCTATATATTTTGTTATTAATTTTTTTTTTACATGGAGGTCACCACTTATTAAGGCCCACGAAAAACACTTCTTTTTTAGAACTGCACGCCTGTGGAACTCTGTTCCGTCTGCCTGCTTCCCACCTGACTACAACTTGGATATCTTTAAGTCCAACGTTAACAAATTCCTAATGAACACCCCCTTAAGTAAACACTTCATAAAATCTCCACACTAACGTACTGTACTTGCAATAACCCTTATCTCTGAGTGGCTTACGGGCCTTGAAAAGTGGTGACCACTGTGTAAAAAAAACAAAAAAACGATAAAACTAACTTTTATTGACTATGGTAACATTTATTTCTTGTATATTTATATTATTATATATATAACATTTTCCCTTTGTAAGGAAACATCATTTTGTTGGTCACTCTTGGCTACGAATGGAAACAAAGTTGATATAAAAAATATATTTTCTCGAAAATTATCTTTTATTACATCATTTTACCCCAGGGTAAAATTTTTTAGTATCAAAACCTATCTCTTTTCAACCCCCTCAATTTCATAACCTATAATATTTTCTTCAATCACAGTCCATTATTGTAGGCTATTTTTGAGCCCAGTCAACGACGGGTACTTCTGCTAGTATATATATATATATATATATATATATATATATATATATATATATGTGTGTGTGGGTGTGTGTATATATACATATATATATATACACACATACATATATATATATTTATATATATATATATATATATATATATATATATATATGTATATATTGCTCTGTTTCTACGTCTATTTCCTCGAAACTTTTGGACGATCTGGCAAAAAGTTATGCCTTTTTATGTTAAAGTTCACTTAATAATGGCATAGGATAAAAGCACAATGAGGTACCTATATATAAATACGATAACATGTGTGTTCGTTTGTGCGTCACGCTTACATCCGGGTCGTTTAATTATGCACTTCCTTTTCTTGTCATAAAAATTTTACCAAGAATTCTTCATAAGCTTTGGTTTCGATTCCTATTATGGCTGAAGGAACTCAAGTATATATATATATATATATATATATATATATATATATATATATATATATATATATATATATATTTCATAAGTTTTTATTTCGGTTTCTATTCAAGCTAATACACCCAAGTCATATTTATATATATTTTTTCTTTGAAATCGCAACTTTATAATATATAAAAATCGATAGAACATTAACCCTATAATAATATATACGAAATCTGCAAGAATTAAAATATCATATTTAAGATTTGCCGGGCGTTCGCACTTGCTTAGATGAATACTTTTGCAGTTTTAATAAAAAAAATCTACAATAATATCAGAGCGTCTCCATTTATACTGAACATCTTCAGAATGCCGACATCAATATATTTTATGAATGAGTCCTCCCGTCGAATTTCCACTGGCCCCGCTAGTTGATATAATTAGTATTTAATACAAATATGAGCACAAATCCACCTGTATTTATCTATAAACATGGCATAAAAATAACGAGCTATAATTTGTTCCTAATTTTCATCATACTGTTTGTTTCTTTGAGCTTGTTAAAATGTATCAATTCTTGACAGCATCTGTTTCGTAGTGCAAAATTAATTATGTAATTATGATGTCAATTTTTGGAATTTATTTCGCTCTTAACTCATCAGAATAAAATGAATATATCAACGTTTAAAGAAAATAAATGGTTTTGTCGCACCTTTATACGCCATCCATGTATATGCTCTTTAGTAACTATATCATTTTTTAAATACCTACTGGCATTAGTGCTTCACCCTTTCGGGAATTATCAGTGCAGAAATTATGATTAGAATTGGTCGGGAAAAAACGAACTCGGCCAGAAAGCCATCATGGATTTCATTAGCAGGGAACACACCACAAGGTCAATGTTAAACGCGAGATATTAAATTGAAATTTTTACATTTATCATTAAATGATGAGACGCCCGTCCAAAGTGAATGTTATGATCTTGGCATCAAGGCTTAAGTGACTGACTTATATGTCAACTTTAAAGTGCTCAACGATAAGAACCGAGTTGTTCAAAGGGGTTTACATAATTATTAATATAATCATTGTATCTATAAAAGTGTGTGTCTGTGTGTGTACATTTACCTACTAAATTACACTGTCAATTTCCTGTCTACAGACTCGATATTTGACATAAGGGGTATTGAGATTGGGGATTTTTTAATGAGTTTTCAGCTAGAAATTTAGCTGATAAAGGAGTCAAAGTGCAACGATTTAACCTTTGAAAACTCTCCCAAACTCCTCCACTAATTGTGGGTCTAAACAATTGAAATTTTAGATGTATGTTATTTCGACATGAATCAAACATTATAATTAGATTTTATCTCAAAATATTAAATATTAAGGGGTAAAATAGGGGTAAAATTTAAAAGAAATTACCCTCTGCGGTCTCTACAAAATTACTCAGCTAATTTTAGGTCTAAACATTTGATATTTTTTTTTTTACACAGTAATCACCACTTATCAAGGCCCGGAAGCCACTCAGGGATAAGGGTTATTGCAAGTACATTACGTTAGTGAGGAGATTTGCTGAAATGTTTACTTAAGGGGGCGGTTCATTAGGAATTTGTTAACATTAGACTTGAAGACATCCAAGTTGTAGTCCGGAGGGAAGCAGGCAGACGGAACAGAGTTCCACAGGCGTGCAGTTCTAAGAAAGAAGCTTTGTTCATGGAATCTGCGTTTTGATTTAGGCACAGATATAGAGTGGGGGAAATTTGTCACAGTGGATTCAGCTAGACGGGTGTTTTTCGTGAAAGATTGGCGAGGGGGGACCAGAGATTGGAGTTCAGACGAGCATCTGCCATGGAAATAACGATAAAACAAGGACAGGCTCGCAACGTCTCTTCTGTGGGAGAGAGGTTGCAGGGTAGAGAAAAGGGCATCCCCCACTAAGCCACGAAGTCTATTTTGTACTCTGTCAAGGCAGGATAGGCTGTTTTTAGCAGCTCCTGCCCAGATATGGCAACAGTATTCCATCCTTGGACGTACTTGGCTTTTATATAGATAGAGAATTGCATCCGCAGTGAGATATCTTCTGGAGCGGTAGAAGGATCCCACCATCTTTCCAGCGACCTTGGCAATAGACTTGATGTACGTGTTCCATTTCAGATCAGGAATAAAGGTCAAACCCAGAAGCTTGTCAAAACACGGGGCCTCACCCTGACGAGAGCCATCCATCACAATTGATGCCAGATGGGGATCAGAGCGTTGATGATGTAAGGATAGCAGTTTGGTTTTGGATGCATTAAAGGTAACCAGCCACCTCTTCCCCCATTGAACTATTTTACATGAAGTGAATTCATACATAGGGCAAGCTTCTTATTCGAAGTTTGGCCGAG
>NC_136510.1:111354446-111419446 GCF_053919585.1 Euprymna scolopes
TTGACTGATGTAGAATAAGCGATATACGTACGGATTGATGAGTTAGTATGTGGTATATATATATATATATATATATATATATATATATATATATATATATATATATACATATAATTGTTACACGAATATTTTATTTACTGATACATATTGATTGATATATTTACGGATCGATGATTTGTAATATGCATCAAGTATACAATTTTAACTTGTATAAAGAAACCAAATTAAAGACACAATTTGCGATGCTGGTTGTCTTGACAACATTTTTTCTCATGAGCATTTATATTATCACCATTGACACCTGCATTAACGATGCTAATAAGCCGGCATCACAGAGAATACATAATTGATGACGTGCTTCATTATCAGAGCGAGATTTAAAATCGTGTGTCAAATTTTGTTTTTATGTTTTTTAATTTTTCACTGTAATCTTTAAAGATTTTTGAAGAATTGTAAGTTGTGACAAGCTAAGTAAATAGAAGAGGCGATAGGCTTTTTCAAGTTGCTTTCGTTTCATTAGAAAATATTTTTTTACAGTTGCGTCCTCGCATACACATAGCAGACATCGTCTGTTGGTGGATCAGTATTCGGTTTTAGTTTGAAATAGTACCTTTAAAGGTGAACGCTTAGATTGGATGGATGTAGCGTATCATAAGTTCTTAAACAGCTGAGCATATCTTTCGCGAATTTCACACAAAGTATATTTTTATGAATAGCAGGGATTTTAGATATGTTTTGTACAAAAATGTACCCGAAAAGTATCGGCAATCGACAGAATCCGGCCTTGAAGTAGTTTTTTCTCTTATAGATGAACAAGTTCTTTTTAAATGAGTATATTTCATATTAAAAATGGAAGTAGTAAAATCTCAGTAAATCATTTCTTCTCAAAAACCAGAACAGTTTTCATTTAGAGATCTAACTCAATAGTACAGCATTAGAATACATATTGAATGATCCCTTGTTCACCCATGGGTGTACCTCCCATTTTTATTTTATTTGTTATTAATGTGTTCAATGTATTATGAAAGGAGCGGTGGCATTTCAAATCGCCGCAAATCATTTTTTTCGTTTGCATATTTTTAAACTAAAAATTAATAAAAAGTGACTTTTCCAAGGCATTTATCGCCAACCCCTAATATCAGCTGACGTAACAGTGTAAACAAACACGGACGGAATTTGATGAACGATATTCTCATTATTATATTTTTATTATTTATTTATTTATTTATTTATTTTTTGTGAATTAGTCAATCCTGCAAATTATTCTTCGCAATATATAATAATCAATAGAGGATTTATTCACGCAATCAGCATAAATTATCATCTCGTGTTTATATGTTTTGTACGGCCGGGCACCGCTGAGCGTCTAGCTAGTCTATATAAAATGTTCTGTGTGATCAGTTTGTCAGCATGATTTTCACATGAGATGATTTTTTAATGTAGATAAATACCGGCTCCATCAAGGGGAGGTATTGATCACAAAAAACATAAACATTGCCGCCATCAAAAAAGGTGAACCCTTTATTTACTGAAAACAGAGAGAACGGCATATAGCATGAGAAAATAAACTCTCGTTCACAATTTGTTGTAAGTAAGGCGTCGCCTTTAAAGATTTTTTATGAAAATAGCTCAAGACTAGGCGGTAAGTCACTTAATGTAAGGAGCTAACAAAAACTAGTTAATTAAAGCAAGATTATTTTAATTTTTATCGCCAAGTTTACATGGACGCATCTTAATGATTTCATATTCTTTTTTAGAATTTCAAGTGTGAATATTTTCGGAAAGAGAAATTCGTGACAAATGCGTAGAGAATTAATTAAGGAAAAAAGTAATATATGAAAAGCAAATGTCGTTAAAATCATCGATTTGTTTTTGACAAATTGATTGGCTTCGCATGACGTCAGGCATGTGTGCCAATAAAACAGGGTTGGTAATTGATAACACTTTCCTGAAGAAGATGAAAAACCCGCAAACAAAAACAACAAAAACTAAATAAGAAACACCGTAATATGTAAGAAATAGAAATACCTGTAAATAGGTTTCTTTTGTCAATTCAGGCTTGTCAATTAAGAAAGGGCGAATATATAAAGAGCAGATCACTTTCTTCCTCTGTTTCCGTTCCACTCTTGAGGCTAACTACTATTTCTATAAAATGTTTATCAGAACACAGAATTACAATGAAAAAGTGTGCGATATACGAATACTGCCAGGAAGAAAAATGTCCCAATTGCAATGCATGTCAACAATTTGAATCGTAAAAATAGACATTGTAGCCTCGGTGGCTAAGTAGACAAAGAACATTGAAGAACTTCAACTCGTTTCTTTAGTGTTCATCGACATTTATTTCATCACGCGTAACGTCTCGTTACGGTTGTGACGTTTCTCGCAAGACCGTTCTCTCTAACTTAATCTCGAGCGTCATCACACTCTCTAACGTGATCTAGAACGATATTTTCCCTGCCAGTGGAGTCATTTCACATGTATTTACAAACACAAGCCCTCCTTTGTTACGCATGCATGCGAAAGTTCTTTTTTTCTTTTTTTATGATATTTTTATATATTTTACAATTTTCATGATATTGTTACATATTTTACAATTTTTATATTTTTACATATAAAATATGAATTAGAATAATGAAATAAAAATTAGAATAAATATATTATACTAGCAGGACCCGCTAACTGACGTTGCTTGGTCGAAGCATGATCTCCTTCTCGTAAAAAAATGAACTACGGTTGTTGTTGGGGATCACTGCCGTCTCTGGCTAATTGCGGGCAGTGGCGGCCGTTGCGGTTGTGGCCGAACTATAAAAAAGCAAGCTAGGGAATGCGAAGGTGGAGCTAATGTAAAAATTGACTCGCCCACAACGTAAAAACGAGTTTTTAAAAAGTAATAAAATACAAAGTTAACGTGTGTGAAGTCCAGCGAAAGTGGCAAAAACAGCCAATGTAATTTACGTTCATACTAAAGCTTCGTTAATCCGTATTCTTTGTAATTGGGGCTTTTTTTTTGGGGGGGGGGTATTTCCACGATGGAAAATATCATTTAACATTACAACTTTACCAGGTTTTCAGTGTCGCTGAAAACAAAAATAACGTATACAATTACTGCCAACGCGTAGTTTCTAAGCTATGGGGAAATGTTAGTTTTAAAAAAGTGGGGATAATTTTCGCCTAATAATATTGCGTACAATGAGAACTGATTTTTATAGCTACCTGTTTTTCCTGGGGGCAGCAGGTACAATTAACTAAATTAAACGTAAACTGAGCACCCACACATTGACCCTCCCCCCCAAATATTAGATCTTTACATTTGCAGGAGTGGGCGGGCCTGACAATCGACTTTGCAAAATAAATAAGTAAATAAATAAGAAACCTTTATTTTTATTATAAGTAGACTGCCGAAAACACTGTTTTTTTGTAATGAAACAAATTTATGAGCAAACCAATCGACTTTAACAAAGCAGTAATAAAAAACGAACCTCTTTCTGTTTATTTATTATACATAGACTGTAGAAAACACCGCGTTTTATATAAAACAAAAGGCGTGTAAGCGTGGTCGACCGATACTGGCAATGCGTAGTTTCTAATATATGTGGAAATGTTAGTTTTTAAAAAGTGGGTGATCATTTTCTTGTAATAATTGTACATATATTGAGTACCAATTTATGGCCACCTGTTTTGCTAAGGTTGTACCGCAATGTGAAATGAACTCAGTGTAAGGCAAAAATAATAAATTAATAATATAACGATTTCTTTGTCTAAAAGAGAATGTTAAAAAACGGTTTTTAAATCGAATTAAGCAATGTATTGTTAACAAAGTCAATCTTGCAATAAAAAAATTGTGTGTGTGTTTTATGTTAATTTGTTTGTGTGTGTGTCTGCGTGTGCCTGTTTGTGTGTGTGAGTGTTTGAATGTTCTTGCGTTCGCACAAACGTGCTCAAGCACGCGACGTGAGTTTATATATATATATATGCGTATGTATATTTTTATATATGTATATATGTATATATGTGTATATATATATGCGTATATATATGTTTATATATGTATATATGTATATATGCGTATATATATGTGTATATGTATATATGCGTATATATATGTATATCTGTATATATGTATATATATGCGTATATATATGTGTATATATGTATATCTGTATATATGTGTATATATATATGCGTGTATATATGTTTATATATGTACACTTACACGCACACGCAATTGTTTACATATATACACAAAAACGCATACGTTCGATTGTGTACATATATACACAAAAACGCGCACGCTTGATTCTATACACTAAAACACGCACACAATTGTGTTTTCCATGTAATGGCAACGTAATATATTTTCTAACCCAAATGGAAAAACAAAAGATGTTTTCGAGATTATCTTCAGCGAGACAAAGGAAAACAAACATAGCATCGCACAACTGGAAAAAAAAGGAAACGTATAATGCTATATATATGTATATAGTATATATATGTAATAAATATTTTTTTCAGTAAATATTTGTCAACAGAGAACTGGTGTTCGGTAATGTAGGCAAGAATGGGATTCTAAGAATAATGGAATCTTCCGAGCTCAGCCAATAGGAATGGGCGGACGATGATTCGGGAGGCATTAGTAATTATGTATAAGGAGAAGAGAAGGTAATATTTAGTCTATGTATGTAATAAACAGTTTAGACCGGTCAAATACGAACATCGTCGGAAAATGAAGATTTGTACACGGTATATATTTGTAGCGGTGGTAGGATTCGATTATCAGAGAGAAAATAGGAACTATTTTATCTGTAGATGTGTCGATTATGATATCTTCTAGAATTAAATATAGGATTTAATTAATGTATATAAAACAAAGTAGTAAGGTCATATAGAACGGGGATTGGAGGGTTGAATATAATAAATTTGTATGTGACATCTGTTATTGGAAACCTACGCCAATCTGGTGCTGAGAGGTATTTCTGCAATCAAATATTATATACAGAATAACAAAATCACATAACAAAAAGCAGATGTTGCTATTTTCTTTATGCAACCTCATGACTCGATTTATTTCATATTTTGTTATGAAGCCCTCTCATTGCATTAGAGATGCTCATGACAAGGAGGAAATAGTTAAGAGTTTTGGAAAGTGTTTCATTAAAGCTGAAATGGGAATTTTCAGTTCTAACATAAGATCTTACATAATATCGATCCATGCATTTCATTAACATTAATCCTCCAAAAGTGTTAACCTTTATAATACGTTTCAACTTTAACTTAAGAAAGAGCCCTGGCGGCGGAAACGTTCTAAAAGAAAAAAAAAAGAACAAAAGTACAAACTGCCGGAAATAGTAAATTCTAAAGTCAGATTGTTTGATAAAACCTAACCCGTTAATTTGGCACAAAAAGTTTTCCAACGTGTAACAGAAGAACTGAAACTTACCAAAGCTAAACGTTAAACCTGAGAAAATGGTGCAGTATAGGGAGAATAGACTGTTCGACGATAACCAGAAACATTTTTTTCTAAATCAAAGAGAAGGAATTGAAAATAAGGAATGATGTTATACCTGATGTTGACCAATTTCAGGTATTCTAGAAATACATTTTTTTTACACAGTGATCACCACTTATCAAGGCCCGGAAGCCACTCAGGGATAAGGGTTATTGCAAGTACATTACGTTAGTGTGGAGATTTGATGAAGTGTTTAATTAAGGGGCCGGTTCATTAGGAATTTGTTAACATTGGACTTGAAGACATCCAAGTTGTATTCCGGTGGGAAGCAGGCAGACGGAACAGAGTTCCACAGGCGTGCAGTTCTAAGAAAGAAGCTTTGTTCATGGAATCCGCGTTTTGATTTAGGCACAAATATAGAGTGGGGGAAATTTTTCACAGTGGATTCAGCTAGACGGGTGTTTTTCGTGAAAGATTGGCGAGGGGGGACCAGAGATTGGAGTTCAGACGAGCACCTGCCATGGAAATAACGATAATATAGACATATTTTATAAACGGAGTAGAACATCAAATGATACGGAAGGGATTACAGATATAAAAAAGGTTGTGTAGTTTAGAATAGAGCGACAAATGAACATAACAATCACCGATCATGCGAAATCCGACTAGGTCTGATCTGTCTCAATCACGGAGACCCAAGCCATGTCTTACAGTAATACATTAGACTTATTACGACGATAACATCAAACTAACTAACCTCACAAACAAATTGATATTAAGTTTCCCAGAATATGAGAGATGATATAATTATTTTCGCAGAAAAATACTATTTGGAAGACCTCAGGAACCACTAACGAACGGTGGTTCAAGAAATTTCGCAATGGTGACGAGAGCTTCGAAGATGAAGGCTGTTGCGGCCGGCCGACTCCGGTTCATAATGAATATTTGAAAGTCTTAATTGAATACGATTCTCACTAAACCACACGGGAAGTTGCTGCTGCACTGGAGGTAGGCCCCTCTACAGTCGTTCGCTATTTAAAGCAAATCTGTAAGTTAATAAAGTTGCATCAATGGGTGTCGCATGAATTGAACGTTTTTAAGTATCTTCTACACCGATTTGGCGCAATAAAAACGACCCATTTCTCGAGCTAATCGTGACGTGTGACGAAAAGGTGATCATTTACGACAACCGTCGAGGTTGTTCACAGTGGTTGGATAGAGCTGGCAAGGGAGTTGGTCTTAGGGCACCAGTTATTGTCCGGTATGCCATGTTCGACTCTACTTCAATTTTATGGGCATGGCATGATCTTGCCCATACTGGGGCACAATACACCGCTGTGGAATGGCACAGTGCGAGAGCAGTTAACCTCAGTGTTTTGGGGTCGGCACTCCAATTGCTGGTGGCAAGCTTACCGAGAAGGCTGTTTCGTGATGACAGATTGCCTTTCAATTTGGTATTGTGTTTTCTAAAAAAGAGTGTTCTGTCCAGAGTTACTCTCAAGTAGACTGGGGAAGATTCATCTGTAAGCATGTTGTCATTCCACATGAGTCTTAGTCTCCGATTTGTTTGGTGATTATTAAGATGAAAGGCACAAACCTGAATCTTGTTTGGGTTTGCATTTAAGCTCTATACTGCCTAACTGGTATTCCACCACCACATATCAGGCGAGAAGTCATCACCAGAATAGAACGGTACAAACAGCTTAACAACCACAGGCACTCACTGTTTGGCCACGAATCAATGAGACAAAGACTAAAATCTCGCAGTAGCTCCATCAATATAGAGGAAATCGATCCCAGGCAAGTTGCCTCCTATAGGATGGAACGATGGCGAGACTATAAAATAAAAAAAAGAATAAAAATGAAGCTCCACCAGACCCAAAAGAAACACTCCCCCAGGGTTCAAACCTTGGTAGAATAAATTGGGTGAATCTAAATAGAGCCAGAGCCAAATTAGGCAAAAAAATGACAATCTCCACAAGTGCGGCCCAGACACCTCACCTTTATGTCCATGTCGGAGGTACAAACGCTGCACCACATAAGGGAAAACTGCTGATTTGGTCCTCATTGCTCAAATCAAGACCTTAAGGAGGCAAACCACACCGCCATTCGAGGGGTTAACTTCCATTGCGATAAGATATGATGATGATGACAGTGGTTGGATGCCGGAGCACCCCCAAAACCCTCCCCGAAGTCCAAATTGCATCAGAAAAGGTATGGGGATTGTTTTCTTGTCTGCGGTCGGTCTCATCCATCACAGCTTCTTGAATACTGGTGAAATAATTACGGCGGAAGTGTACTGACAAAAAACTGACGCAATGCACCAAAAGCTCAAACGTATGTACCCGCGAATGATGTACCCGCGAATTGTCAATATGAATTGTCCGCTCACCCGCATCATGCTCAACACACCCTGCAGAAGCTGAACAAATTGGGGTACGAGACTCTGCCTCATCCGCCATATTTACCGGACCTCTGACCCATCGATTATTACTTTTTCAAGTATCTCGACAATTTTCTGCGCGAAAAATGCTCCAACAGCCGAGATGAAGCCGAATCGGCTTTCAATGATGTCATCGCTTTCAGAACTCCGGATTTCTATGCTAGTGGGAGAAATAAAGTACGGCACAATCACGTTGACACAACGCTTCTCGCCATATCACCGATGTTAAGCAACGTTAAACCTGGTCAATACCAGATGAGTGACCATTTGGGAAGGCTAGGCGCTGTATGTACCTTCTGGGAAGGTTAGGCGTGGGGTCAGCACCCTCGCCCTGTAAGAAGATCTCCTCGCTACAAAAACATCCACAAAATATTGTAGATGGCCTATGCCCCTCTAGGGGCTCAAGAAATATGGATGAATGGATGGGAGAAATAAACTTGTTGCTCGGTGAAAAAATCTGTCGATTATAATGGTTCTTATTTCGATTATTAAAGTTTATAATGAAAGCAGTTATGATTATTTTAAGTTGAACGTCAAAAAAACGACATTATTTTTGCACCATCCTAATAATTCTAGAATCTTTCACAGTCTCAAAATTCTTACACCCCCCCCCACACACATATATATATATATATATATATATATATATATATATATATATATATATATATAATCTGCTATATTTTTTTAAAAATCCGTTTTTATTAGATTTGATGTAAAACTTTTTCGAAATTTTCTTGTCTGCCTTAAAAAAATTGCATTTAAACAGTCAAGCATAGTGTATATATAGCACCACGGATTGAATATCTATTAGAGAGAACGAATGCCTACTAGACAATATCCTCCAGTGTCTAAGATCTCTCTACGAGTAAGCACTGTGTAAATATTGTAAATTACACATCATCAGCGACCGAACAGCCATCTCCGCAGTATGGCTAGCCATCACTGATATTTCCGGAGAATGATGAACTTTTTCTACTTGATGTTATCTTGAGTAACAGCACGAAACTGGACATTTCATCTTATCAGAGAAATTATTGTCCTGAAATCCAATAAAACCAAGACACTATAGGAAAAGTATACTATAACATATTTACATAGTCAATTGGTAAGAAGAGGATTACGTTGCATTTTTTTTTTCAATCAAATAAATTTAATAAATCAATGTTTGACAAGTAAAAGATAATTTTACTGGAATATTAGAATATTTAAGTCTTATAAATAGATCAGGAAGGGGGCCCTTGATTTCTGTAAACTTCGACCTAAGTAAATTGAAACCACGTGAATATATATATATATATATATATATATATATATATATATATATATATATATAAACACTTCCATACATACATCCAACATGTATACAACGATCACCATACATAATGCACATCCTAGTGCAATATTACAACATTAACAAAACAAAAATACTGCCCATCATCCGAAGTAGTAAAATTCTTGTCAGCAACACGCAAACAATACATCACGAAACGCCAAGAAACTAATAAGTCTTGATGCTATAAACATTAAAACGCAAAAACCTACACTTAAACACCTCCCATTTTATTTCAGACCAAACACCCGTAAATGCTTGTCGTAACTCCACCAAACCCGTAAGTTACCCAGGAGCTGGTCTTTTCTTACTTCCGCATGGGACCATCATAGCGTTCGTACGCATCCTCGCTGCTATCAGCAATCTTCGTAAACAATATTCACTCATCCTCCTGACGATATCTTCTTTGGAAAGACGAAAAGTACCGAGTTGAAACTACACATGGAACCTATATTAAATCTTTCGATCCACACACAAAAATGATCGCCAAATAAATTGAAAAAAATTATATGGTCTAATGAAACAGAAGATTCCTTTTGTCTTTAACGACGTTTATTTAATGAAATAATGCTTCCTAAATACACACACTATATATGATATATATATATGCGTGTGTGTGTGCGCATGTGCGCGCGCGTGTGTGTGTATGTGTGTGTGTGATAACTTAATACATAAACTAAATTTTTTCACTGGTATTTTTTTTGTATTTGCATGTTATGTCTGTGAGTATTATTACGTAATTTTTATTTCCTTTATAATCGTCTGTTAGATTTTTTTGTCGTGGAATTTTTATATCAGATAACTTATTTACTGAATGTCAAATTGCCCTACGTTTAATATCGACATTTTAGCACTCCCCCTGTCTATCTCTCTCTCTCGCTTTCTCTTATATTCAAAAATTTATTGTTTTTTTCTTAACTAGATTTTCGATAATTCTTCATTATCGTAAACAAAACTTGCACCAAATGACTTATAGCGTTTATATTGTTTCTACAAATACATTAACACATTTCTAAAGTTATGATTATGTAAACTTCTACGCCAACATAATGAATACGGTGTATGGAATAAAATATATCACGCGTATTATTCTATTGGTCATATAACGTGACCGTTAATCTTCTTTACCGGTGTAATTACATTTTAACACTCGGACCCACAAGTTGTATCTGAGACAGTCACGCAAAACAAACAATAAGGAAATTAATTCGACTTTTTTCCGTTTTAACAAAAGGCATTTATTTTCGATACTTTCCAACAACGTATTGCATATCATTTTGAAAGGCATATAGTTCATCTCGTCTGACATATAGTTAACAAAAACCTGCCACCTCAACACGGTTTTAAAGTCTATACTCGCCAAAATCTACATGCTCACCTTACGACGAAACGAGCTTTTCCGGTCCTTGCTACGAGTTGCCTTCAATAAGTCGTCAAACCCTTTTTATAAAGGCGTTTATAATTAGCCTAGACTCTTAAAATTCAGGATTTTGTGTAGATCTATAGATCTTGTGTAATGAGTGATTATTTTTATGATTGCAAGTTCAAATAAACAGCCACACCAGGTTTTGGACTGCCTCTTTCTGAAACCTGATTATCACAACCGGTGAATTTCAGAAATGATATTTAGACGTTAAGACATTTTAAAAGAGCGGTGTTTAATACAATTATATTTTACACTTGCATTAAATGCAACAGAAACGTATGAAATACGTCAGCCCTCTTTGGACCATCTTGCATAGATCGATCATCACTTTTTGAGTGGCATAAAAGATTAAAGGAAGGCAGGGAGTCTATCAGATGATAGAGGTTTGTATAGAGTAAAGGAGTCACAAACCACAAGCTGATTGATCAAATAAATAACTACTTAGTGTGTCTCTAAGAGACAATGTGCACAGTTTGGAATCGGTGTGGAAATTATTCGCGACGAACTAAGATGCGGAGGAGATGCGCGAATTTATCAGTTCAAAATTTCATCCTTATCACAAGATATTTGACTAAGATGAGAATCAAGGTAGTTCCTAACTTTCTTAACCCAGCCATTGCTCCTTGTGTTTTTTTTTATTCCATAAGCCCAAGGAAAACCTTAGAGACAATTGAAGTGATGAAATATCTGTCACCAGGATAATTGAGCGGCTCACACATGAGAACTTCCACGGAGATTTCCAGAAGTTTTTGAAACTGTACAACACGTGTATTACAGCTGGAGGAGATTATTCCGAAGAGGAGTAGAGATTCACGTGTGTACAGCAAAAAAAGGGTGTCGATACGAAAAAAAAACTCTGGATACTTATTGAATTCAACTCGCTTCGCTTTTTCTTTCTCTTCTCTTCCATCCGCTGGACGTCACTTCAAAGCAAAAGTAACAATATTTTGGGGATTATAATATAAGAATATATTATTAACCGACTATTAACAGTAAATATAGAAGTTTAATAAGGTTGTCTTTTATTGCTATTACAATGGTAAGACTTATTCAACTGTACAGCACGCGGCGTAGTAAAAACAGAACTCACGATTATGCAGCAATAAAAATAAGATAAGGGTAGCACAACACAGTGTGTTTTATTCCTTGACAAAAGTTTACCAGTTTAGCCTATTGTTCAAGTTAGTTTTTCCTTGTTGATAAATATCTTCATGTTTAGTCCTTGGGGGCGCAATTTCCAATGTTTCGTCTTTTCCACTTAAAAATGTATTAGGTACTAGTTGATCGTCTGAGACGCCTATACCGGAGAATGTCTATTCGACTGTCCAGTCAATGTTTTGGAGG
Organism: Euprymna scolopes; assembly: GCF_053919585.1. Taxonomy (NCBI): domain Eukaryota; kingdom Metazoa; phylum Mollusca; class Cephalopoda; order Sepiida; family Sepiolidae; genus Euprymna; species Euprymna scolopes. The sequence continues at coordinate 111,366,442 of NC_136510.1, forward strand.
CTAGACTGCGCATTCTCCAAGTCCCGATTTCTCAAATTTTACTTTCCAAGCATTACATCAAGTATTACATAATCCTGCGTGTGAAGCGTCAGAAATAACACGATAAGACAGGACTCCTGATTGGTCGCCGTCAAATCTTTCACGGAAGACATGAGTTTATTTTTGGCGGGATTTTGAATTCTAAAACATCAGTTGCCGGACAACATCAAAGCGTCGACAACTCAAAAGGTGCATGCCGTAATTAAACATCCTTTACATCGTTTTGACTATGAGATTGATGGTGAATTCAGTTGTAAACCACTTCGAGTTGGTAGAAAGTAACCATCCAAAAGTATTATTCCAGTCCAAGGAAATTTTTAAAGTGATAATTAAATATCGAACTGTGTTTTTTTTCTTGTTTTTTTTTCCGAACTTTCCATAAGATTTGACCTTGAATCTAACTAAAAAATCTTCTTGAAGGATTAAACTACTTGACTTTTTGCCAGCAAAATCAGTCCTCCATTATTTTGCAAGACGAACCAGATGGACGAAATTTCTCAATCGAGGAGGTAAATCCTGTTTTCGGGGGGGGGGGTACGTTTAGCACTGAAATATCAGGTTATGCGAGATTTAATTCGAACATGATCCCGCAATGTAGGAAATTGTTAAATTACTTTTTACTTGTAATGGGTTTGTTTTTCTGCAGTTCTTGTGAATGCACTCTCCCGTGCTTTGCCTTTTTATGTGAAAATTATTAGTTAATTGCTGATCGCCTGTGACGCCTATACAGGAGAGTGCTGATTAGACTGACAAAGCAATATTTTTAAAGTTAGATTTTTTTCCTCGTTTTACAATCTAATGTTTAAAAGATTGTGTTACATCATAATAAGAGAAACATCAAGTGGCACAACATAGCGTAGAACTTATTAGACTCGTCGTCTACTGGAAAGATACACACGGGTCTGACACAAAGTGATGTACACGATATCAGTGTCACTAGAAAAACGACTGAATATTGATACGCAGGTCATCTTCTGAGATATACAAACAAGAGCTAGACATCTAAAGTGACGAAATAAACCAGGAAGCAATGCTAGTCTCTAAGACAGCGCACTAAAACCGATGGGGAGATGCCCTCAATAAGATACCGGCTCCTACGTGACCAAGTGCATTCCGAAACAAAACAACAATAAATAAGGAAACCAGGGAGATCATCATCATCATCATCATCATCATCATCATCATCATCATCATCATCATCATCATCATCATCATCATCATCATCGGCGACATTGTCAACATCATCATCATCATCATCATATTGATCACTTTTCTTATGCATTCAGTGTTGCTAATAATTACCTTTCTGGCTTGACAATTTATTGCATAGACGGTAATAGGATGCAACTTACCGGATGTCAACTTGACCTCTACCAGGAATCTATGGCTAACGATTAAAACGAAATTACAAGTAGCAAACAGTTATGAGTGAAATAAAAAAAGAACAGTAGGAAATACACTCTGTCGGGAATCGGAATTGCCGTCGAAAATAAAGTATAACTATAAATCGATATTTAATTGCTTGCGCTTATTAGGAGGAATATTGTTGCAGGGTTATTGGCGATTACAACATTTCAGCAATCGGTTGATCATTGTGTGCCTTTACCATACATATAAGTACAATAAAATTGTTTGTTAGATTAAATATCTTGTGAACCGGCGTATACGTTGTAACACATAATTTGAATATCTGTAATTTTTAAAGTAATAATCGATGGAGTTAAGATATTTTACTTATATTAACCTGCATCATAAAATATTACTTCGTGTCGATCAGAGTTCTGATTAAAAAGCAACTTCTTAAGCGGAGAGTTGTACACCAAATGTGTGTTCAAATTACATTTTTTGCATGCTTATGTAGCATTTTATGACAACAGCATGACTGCCTTGTCAGTGCTTCCAGAAGTCATTCTCTATCGTCGCCGGCAAGCATTGGTCTAGTACGTATATATTTGTTTCTCCGAAAGGGGGGGGCAACCACTCTTCCCCTAGTAGTTAGTAAAGGTAGTTAGTTAGTTTAATAATTTGATGAGGTAAAGTAATTGTTATGAATTATTCTTTTAATTGTAATATATACTTGTTTGTAAAATAAATAGTTAAGATTGTCTCATATATATTACAATTTGTGTTGTGTGTTGTTTAATTTGCCTAAACGTCAAGACAATGCCAGCAGCCATTCACAGCCAGAAGAATAAAACCGAGAAGTCGTGCACAGCTCAACAAAAGAGTTAGGTCACCATTTGATTTCCCAGAGCATTACCGACTGGAGCTGGTTGGGGAAAAAAATCAAGAAACTCTCGCACCCACCTCTCGGAACTTTTGCCGTTGTGGCCTGAGATATACAATAGAGGGAAAAAACCCCGACAGACTGAGGTATGTTTTATTGTGTTCTGGAATACCGTTTGTTAATATCGACAGGGCCTACGGTCGTCCGCCAGTGGATGCGAAGGGCCCCAAATAACGACCACGTAACTACCTGCCGCCAAACCTGTTGCCGTTCTCAAGACGTTCCTTGTAATCGTTGAGCGGTCACAGTTTTGAGATATACAAACAGGAGCTGGGAATCTAGAGTGACAGAATGGACCAGGAAGCAATGCTAGTCTTTAAGGGGACGCACAAAAACCGATGGGGAGATGACTTCAATAGGAGATCAGTTCCTACGTGGCGTAGCGCATTCTGAAAATAAGCAAAAAAAGAAAGAAACCAGGGAGAGATAGCTTATCACGAAGTCATCATCATCATCATCATCATCATCATCATCATCATCATCATCATCATCATCTATCATTTTTCTTATGCATTGATGGTTGCTAATAATTACCTTTCTGGCTTGACAATTTATCGCATAAATGGTAATGGAATGCAACCCACAGGAATCGACCAGGAATCTATGGTTAACGAGTAAAACGCAATTACATGGGTTACATATTAGTATCGTTAAACCAGGATTTTCATAGTGTAACACAGTCGTAGAAACTAGTAGGTTGAAGGGTATCCAACTATTTGAAACGTGGCATTTGCGGATTAATTCATGTTTAGACGATTTTAATAGTGACATCAGGGAGTAAACGACACCATAACAAATATGATACGACGATTTTCATCGAGGAAGAATACATTAATCTGCGTAGGAATTTTTCTGAAGTTTATAGTTTCACTTATATATATATATATATATATATATATATATATATATATATATATATATATATATATATATATACTAGAAAAAGTATCCGTTGTTGACTGGGTTCAAAAACAGCCCACAGAAAATGGACTCTGATTTATGAAAGTATGATAGGTTATGAAAAGGAAGGGTTGTAAAGAGATAGCTTCGAATTTGGGGGTATCAAAACCAAAGAAAAATATGATGAAAGTTAAAATGACATAGATAAAACCCATAATTAATTATACCATACCTATTCACACTGAAACACTTATAACAATATTCTGTTGATCTATATTAAAAAAAAATCTTCTTAAACTTTGTGACATATTCCATGCTATGAAGATCAGGTCCGAACGAACGCCGCATAATTTTATTATACTATATTTCTTCAAACTGAAACATAATTATCAAAGTATACTTATGCAGATAGATATGAAAAGTCTTTATTAAAGTTTGTGCCTATTTCAATTCTATGGAGATCTAGCGAGAACGCAGACCCCACAATTTTATTATACCATTCCTATTTAAGTTAAAAGATATTTAGCAAAGTATGATAATGTACATCTATATCAAAAACACATGTAAACGTTTTTTTTATTTTAATTCTTTTATTTCCATACTTTGTGAACAAGGCGCGAATGCAGACCTCACAATTTTAATGAACCACCGTTCTTCCAGATCAAACATACTCATTCCTGTGTCTCGATACATCTTCTATCATTATATGTAATCTGTTTTTTTAAAATAGTCAACCATATAGGAGCCTATTCGTGACCAGACACACACACAGACAGTCAGCTTTATATTATAGACATGTGTGTGAGCGCGTTCGCGTGCGTATATATATATATATATATATATATATATATATATATCTGTGTGTGATTCTGTGGGTGTTTTGAAGGGGATGCATGTGTGCATTTGTAGATTATTTGGCTTATTACGCAGCCGTAAATATTTCAACGTCATTCAATATTCCGTTTTTGTATGTTTGAATAAAGAATATAAACGACGTTTGCTTTTGTAAGAAATAAATAGAACTTACTTCTTTTTATACATATATATATATATATATATATATATATAATGCGTAGCTATGTATATAACATCTTAACATATATACAAATACATGCATCTTTATATATGTACGTATGTCTGCGTTTCCTGATGTATAATAGTAGACGTATTTCAATGTTAATAATACTTTGCAGTGTTTTACTTTCCCTTTTATTATATCTTCTATTTCAGTTAGTCATCGTTTGAAACATACCAATCTTATCTAAAGTTATGCGAGTCAACAAAACGGACGAAAACGACTCAAATTTCAAACATTTTTGATCCACTAGTTCCTTTAAAGGAACAACATTATTTTTCGTGTTTTTTTTTATTGATCTTGTCTATTTTTTTTTTCATTCGGTGAGTATTTTAAAATTCTTTCGTGTTTCTCAACTCTATTTCCTTTATCTGTGAGACTTAGCGTTTAAGTTTGGAAAAAATCACCATCACCAAACGCTTAGATTTATTAAATCCACTCCAAGAATTTTAAAAATATCATGAAGTATTTGAGCATAATAAGTTTTCCTCTGACGATGTAAATCCAATAACCTCTTAACTTCAATGCGTTCTCTCAGCTCGAAATAAGACATCCTGCCTCCCTCAAAAAGAAACCCTTCCGTACTTCAATCGGCTTACTGTTCTGTAGCCCGATATTGTCTAATTTGCTTACGAACATCAATAATTCACAGTCGTTCTTTGAACTGCTGCAAGTCAATGCAGTTGAGGGAGAAGGTACCTGGAAGGGATTTCAAAGTCTAGTAGTTCTGGGGAAGATACTATTAGGGTAATAGGTTTTCTTACATCTTGGGATTTCTACTGTGTAGGGGTAGGTCTTTACTGCTTGTCGTGTTTGTCGGGGAAATTACGTCGATGGGGTACGAGGTCATGTTTTTCGTCGGAGTATCAACCATTAAAATATTTGGAAAACTGGTAGGTGAATGCAACATTTGATGCAGAGGTTGTGTTACATAGTCTTATCATTGAAGTTCTCACTAGGGTTATCATAGAGGGGCACCAAATTGACGCTTGGTGTATAACATAAAAGGGTTCCGTGTGCGTATGATCGTCTAGTTTCATATGCGGTTGTGTGTGTTCATATCTTATTGTTCATATGCTTTTGTGTGTGTGTTACATGCATTTTCTTCGACATACCTTACTTCATATGTCGTCGATGTGATCCATCTGGAATTCATCTTCTCTTGAGCGGGAGACTGGTACCTGTTAGACGAAGATTTATCACTCCTAGACGATGAATTGGTTTTATAGATTTTATTCTCCTTCCAAATGTCGACACAGAATATGGAAGTGAATCTTGCTTGCTTTGAACACGTCAGCGTCCCCCACCGCCAGTGAAGGGGAGGGAATAGCTATTAAGCCGTCCGTCTTCTTCAAAGCCCAAATCCAGTCTCACAGATCTAGCCAACCTGACCAGGTCACTCATACGTAATCTGGTCAGCTGACCCTCGGTTCTGGTAAACGTGTCTACACTCCACGTTTACTCCCCCTCTCTCTCTCTCTCTCTCTCTCTCTCCATCCATCCATTCTGTAACAGGTGAAGCTTAGGTGAGAGTTGAGGACTTTCTTTTGAACCCTATCTAGGAGTGAGAGACTAGTAGAAGATCTACCAGCCGAAATGTGACAACAATACTCCATACATGAGCGAATAGTGACTTTGTAGAAGTACAGGATATCTTCAGGTGTAAGTAACTTTCTAGCATGGCAGATAGAGCCCACCTTTTCAGAAGTCTTGGCAATGCTCCCTTTGTATCTGTTTTAAGTCTAGTTTCCTGTGAACATTAAGCCAAGAAGGTTGAACGAAGTACATTCAGGTAATTTGTCTTTAGCCATAGCTATTCGTTTTTGAGAACGTTTCTTGTAATTATTAAAGGAAACCAGTTTTGTCTTGGCAGCATTGTAGGGAACCATCAATTTTTGACCCCGTTCTACTATAAACTGTTTGTCTTTTTTAAGGGTTTCTAGCATTGCCTTGGATATGTGTTCATTCGTTTTCCCTTCGTGCTTCTTATAGAGCGTAGTTCTATCAGCAAATATACATGTCTCGGAGTCTATGTTATCAGGGAGGTCGTTAATGAATACCGGGATTAATAAAGATCCAAGTATCTATGGTATAGTATATGGGATACATCTGCATTTAAATCATATTGCTTAGACGTGCGAAAATCTAAGACAACATAGATTCTTCTTTTATATAAGATTTTACTATTGTTCAATAATAGCAGAGGGTTTGTTTTCATGAGAAAAATATCGTGTCATACTCTGCCAAAAGCTTTAGCGATATCCAAGCCTATTGCCCTCCCCTGCTTTATCTAGTGCATGGCATATACGTTCAGAGATTACAGTTAAAATGTCTGCAATAGAACGGGCTTGCCTAAATCTATAATAATGGTCGGACAGAAGTTTAGAAAATGTAAAGTGATGAACTAGAGCTTGAATAATTATAAACTCAAATATTTTGGCGAAAAGAAGGAGGGTGCTAATGGTACAATAATTTATTGGGTCAGTTTTTTCACCAGAATCCTTGTAACCTGGAACTACAGAAACAGTTTCTCAGCAACAAGGAAAACATGATTGTTAAGGAATTTATTGAAGGCTTTGGAGAGAACTGGAACAAGTTCAGCGAATAATTTTTATAGTACAGCCGGGATGAAATCAGTTCCACATGCTTTTGAGGTGTCTAGGGTTTTATTATATGCTGTACTTGAGAAGGGATGATTCTTAGATCATCCTCTGTTGTTTCTGTACGCAAATAAAAATCATGCAGCGAGTGCTTTACTGGGTCTAAAGTAGAGTTTGGGGCAAACTGGCGGGCAAGCATGTTAGCTTTCTCGGTTGCCGTATAAACTATCTAATAGTTGCTTGATAGTGGGGCCATTGTTGCTTGCTCATTATTTATTGCACTGTTGTAAATTTTCCAGAAATCACGAGCTCCTAATTTCTGCGTTTAAATGCGTTTTCTGATGGTTTGGGTACATTCAGTCTTAGCTGTCCCTACTTCTTTCATGCAATTACTTCTAGCTTCTATAGACTTTTGTCTGTTTGTACTAGACCGTTGCCGAATAAATCGTCGATATGCATGTTGCCTCTGCGCAGGTAGAAGTAAACCTTGGGGGAGAGTGGTCTTTGGCATAGAACTTCCGTGTAGGAATGTGTGATTTAATTGCTGCTTTGATCTATGCAATAGTCTCATTTGTGCCCTGGTCCACAGGAAGAGAAAATATATTTCCTCATGGGCCCTCTCTGCCAGCCTTATTGTAGTACCTTGTCGTTTTTAGCAATGGCTCTTCGACTTGGAGACGAGAGTTTAGAGTGATGTCTATCATTATTACAACATGATCAGCATTTTTGAGTGGGCAATGGACATGATATTAACGTTTGACATGTACACTACCAGATATAAAAAGCAGTATTAATCGCGGTATTAAGTCCTGTTTTCGGGCAGTTTTAATAAAAGAAAATTTGTTCATGGAATTTGTGTTTATTTTTTGACAAACAGAGTGAAAGGGAATTTATTCACATTGTTTATTATGGGGGCATAGACTGAACTCCATTCTGGTACCTGCAAATATGAACGATAAGGCGTATCTTGCCAGACAAGGGAAGGAATAACTTCAACAAACGAGGCAAATATAAAACTATGGGGTTATCACATTTATCTAATTAAGGCACACACTTGGCCCATCTTTGATTTTGTTTGACGGAAACTGCAACGAAAATTCTACCACGAACAACAGACCTCGGTTTCTTCTCGGTTTTATTTATTCTAGAATGTTTTTACTATTTTGGAAAGGTTGAATGCTGAGACAGTTTTGCCTACGTCTTAAGTATCGCTCTTCCTCTGCTGTGTTCCATTCCGTCTGCCAACCCTCTTTGTCGGCCGCCCGTTACAGTCTCTACTTACAAACTTTCTAATGTGCCTATTAAATCGTTACGTCATATAACTTTCTATTCTTTTCTAACGCATCTTCCTTAAATCAAACATTCAAACCCTATTTCATTAAACATCTTTGTAAACATTTTATTGTTTAACATAGTTCTGGTTTGTTTCAACATTAAATTCCATCCCATTTCGAAAGATTCTTCAGTTATCAAAACTCTTCGTTCTTTCTTTGTATTAGTATTTTCACTAGTTCAAAAGACGATCAGCTCTCTACCGAGACATCCGACGTTACCCGGGATATATTATAATATTAGGCTTTTGAGGTATTAAAATTAACCAGCAACATTATAACCTATTGCACAACATGTTAAAGATCGGAGGAGAGCAACTCAGAATAATCTAGCACTAGAGTGTAGTTGTATACAAGATGTCAGCGAATTGTTTTAGTTATTTCCCCAGCGATGATGTGTACAAGTTAAAAGTTACTTAAAATTAAGCTTAGTGCCTTTTTTTCCTGAGGATTTTTTATTTTTTATTTTTACACAGTGGTCACCACTTATCAAGGCCCGGAAGCCACTCAGGGATAAGGGTTATTGCAAGTACAGTACGTTACTGTGGAGATTTGATGAAGTGTTTACTTAAGGGGGCGGTTCATTAGGAATTTGTTAACGTTGGACTTGAAGACATCCAAGTTGTAGTCAGGTGGGAAGCAGATAGACGGAACAGAGTTCCACAGGCGTGCAGTTCTAAGAAAGAAGCTTTTTTCATGGAATCCACGTTTTGATTTAGGCACAGATAAAGAGTGAGGAAAATTTTTCACAGTGGATTCGGCTAGACGGGTGTTTTTCGTGAAAGATTGGCGAGGGGGACCAGAGATTGGAGTTCAGACGAGCACCTGTCATGGAAATAAGGATAAAACAAGGATGGCAGCAGTATTCCATCCTTGGATGTACTTGGATCGAAACAACCAGCACACCATCACTTTAAACTGGTTATTACTTAGTATCCTTTTGCACCAGGAATTCATCTGGATATATATGTGAGTTAAAAAGAGGTCATTGTGCGTTTGAAGCTCCGTCAATGTTTCATCTTTGTATATATCGACCGGCATAGCTTTGCACTTACCTGTCTTCGAGAAGAAATCGTATATTAGTTATTTGGTTGTTTATTCTCTTTCGTTTATTACATTTATTGTATGCAGGTTTTTTTCTGTAGGATTGGTAAACGGCCCAATACGTATAATATTGCTCTCCTCTCTGCTCATCCCAGAGAGATGTAATAAACATTTTATGTCACATATGTCCTCCCGTAGATGACAGATGCCAATCTTGGCGCCAACCGCTAGTCCTGGTTGTTAATAATAAAGAAGAGGAAAGTAGAACTGCCGTGGAACTATGCACTCAAGCAGACTTGGCAAGTTTTCTGATTATCTTCTAACACACACATACACACATACACCACACACACAAATACACACACATATATATATATATATATATATATATATATATAACGGATGTGTTTCTGCTTATCTGCTGATAGACTTGTAAAACTAAAGTAATGAAAACTAGAATGGTTAAATCAATAAAAGTCTAAACGAAGATTCACTTTATGCACAAACTGTGTTCTAAGAAGGACGATTATAATAAGGTGAGTTACAATACACCGAGGAACATACATTAATCAGAAGAAAGGAATTCTCTGGAGTTCAAAATTTTTAAGACTATATCTTGAGTAGTAGATATTGTATACACACACATATATATATATATATAATATATATATAACATATATAAAACATATATGTATATATGTTTTATTTTTTAATACCGTTTTACTGTTTTAAAAAAATGAAAAATAAAAATTAAAAATTAAAAAAATAAATAACAAATTAAAAAAATAAAACACATATTTGCTCTGCAATAGTATTGAGCACATTCTTCATGATTTTACTAATTACCAGTTATACTAAATATATATATATATATATATATATATATGTGTGTGTATATATACATATATAAATATATATATATATATATATATATATTTATATTCCAAGTTTATCTTTTCCAGAGGTAAAACACCCAATGAAGTTTTATTGAGATTAGTTCAATATCGAAGTAGTCTAAAATATACTTTTTTGTTGTTTTACATAAACATAAATATGCCGCTACACATTTATGAGCACGTTTCTCTCAGTCAATTGCAAGTTACTAGGGACCGTTTCAGGCGATATTTCTTATAGAAAAGGTTATTCTGTGATTAAAATTTTACAGGAGGTTAAAGGCACAAATAAATTAACAGAAGGTCACGTGGCATTCAGAATTAAAAAAAAGTAACGGCATTTAATTAATGTAAAGCAGACGAAGAAAAAAAAGAGGTGGAATAAAATGTGTTTATCAAAAGAACAGGAACATTACTCGAGCCTTTTCGATAGTTTGAAAGTCATCCCCAGGAATGAAGATATTCTTGTTGATGATTATTACAAAATGACCGCCAGACATGATGTGCTTTTCGTGTCTGGAGTGTTCAAAATATATCGGCGACACCCGGATCGTATTTTGCTAATTTCACTTCCTTTATATTTTCTGTTATTAAATTATCTCGTTTTATTTCTAGGGGAAGGTGTTCATAGTGTTATATCATTACCTTCACAAAACTTAAATACTAATAAATAAATATAAACATACTGTTCTGCTTTTTTAAATTAATTTTAGGATACCCTATTTCAATATTCGTGAGTGGTCAACAATCTCCAACAGAGCGAGGAAGAAACTAGAGAAAACTGAAATTTGGTTCCCGCGGAAAAATTGAAGATACCTTTAACATTCAAAAAACAAACCAAGTAGTATTAGAAATGATAAACACAATAATAAGAATAAGATAAATGAAGTTCATGGGCCATGCCTACAGAAAAAGCGGGATAGAACAGATTAGTTTGACGGAAAAGATCGTAGGTAGAAGAAACAGAGGACGACAACGAGAAATATACATTGACATTTTAAATACATGGACAACATAAAAAATTATGAGCAATAAAGCAATGCATAAATGCCGCGAGACAGAGAGAGAGAGAGAGAGAGAGAAGGAGAGAGAGAGAGACAGACAGACAGACGGACAGACAGATGAACAGCGTTTGCCGTCACTATTTGTACGAGGCAGGACACCACGTAATGATATTTTGGTAAAATGAAATAGCCATAAAGAATATATGACCAAAAATAAGGATAAAATGATCCCGAGAAACACCAGGTAGATAACGCTCGTCCAAGTAAAGCGTTTTCATTCCCGAACCATGTTTGTATGTTCGTTAAATCAAATAAAAACTGATCCACGTGGATTATTAGCAAGACTTAAATCAATTTTGCAACATGATCTGCATATTTTAAATTTTAATTCACGATTTGTAAATAAACCTTCGAAGTCACATCATAAAACAACATCATTTGCATTTCTGTTTAATTGATGGATTATTTCCTCACAGGATTAGCAAATCCGAATGTATTAGGGCATTCTTTTTATCCTTTTTAATTAGTTTGCATGCGTCAATGAATTACGAAAAAAGGCTCTGTCAGTTAGTCACTTAGTCATCATTGTTTATGTGAAGGTAATTTATGCTGACGTTAAAAATAGAATTTTCATTAGTCTGTCACGCTTTTCTTTGAGATAAGGTTGCTTGTTATTTCTTCATTTATCGAATTAAAATTGGTTTTATTGCGCTAACATTTGTAATTACATGCGTTAGTCTGTAACATTTGAGTTAAAATAGTATTTTCCTGGCGTGTAAGGTTTTAAACATACATTTTAGTTAGTGTATAATTCATTAGCAGTCTGGTGAAACTAATTCAGGCTATCTGCCAATAGTTTCTCACCCAAAATGCACAAAAAATTAATGTTGTTTTTCAACTTAACCTTGTAAAAATATAATCATGATCTGCAAAGTTAAAAAAACAACAGCATTGTAGTTGTTGTTGGTTTTGTTGTATACCAACAACAACTATGAAGATGAGAATAATACACCTCAAAATAGCGAATACACAAATTATGAAGCGTCATCACAAAAGATATTTAAAAACTAACATAAAAGATACAAAATTCTTCTCGTCAATACAATCAAACCAAACGAAACATCATAAATGAATATTTTAGAAATAAAGAACTATACGCATAAAATCATTTTTTTCCTAAATTACTGAATTTGGAATAATACATTCCTACTTTCAAGTAGTTTGTTTTAATGGGATTTGACAGACTCATATCATGTGTAAACCCTTGACGTAACAAAAACCTAATCCTACACTGTAGAGACAACTAAATCTCGGGAAACTTTCTATTCAGATAGTTTTTTTGTTTCCTCGAACTGTGAGACTTTGGTATTTTCTCCCGATTACCCGCTTCTCTGATTGTACCGACATGCAGAAGTTGGCATGTAATATGCATAGACATCTATCTGCTTAGTTCCTACGTAATATCACGGTAAATTTCATCACAAATACTAGTTCGTTACGTTAAAGAGGCACTGTGCCTTGTTTAGGGTGAAATAAGAGTAAAGATTAAAATGGTGAACAGCGAAATTCCGATCTTTCACAGTGGAGGATTTCGGACGTGAGAAAATATCATTTATGTTTTTCTCGTTTATCTAAATGTAATCATCCACATAGATAATAAGTAGGACAACAGCATATTTTTTCGTTGTTTTTACCCTCGGGTGTGTATTCGTTGATATTTTATATGTTATTATATAGAGTGATCTGGTTTTCGGTTGATTAACGGTGTCTAACCGTGTCAGATATATACTCGAGAGTAAAAATATATAAGAATATTCTGTTGTACTAGCTCTAATAATCATGTCGTTTAAATATTTACACAATAATCTATCATCATCATCATACAATTAAGATTCATGCAACTCATGTCTACAACCCTCACTAGCAAGGTTTATACTTCTATACATAATCACGTCGCACGTATATCCCTAATAGACCTTTAACTCAGTCAACAACTTCAGGAACTTCTTTGCTTTGGAATGGTAGACTTTCCCAGAATTTCTTCCATCATCGATTCAAATTGTTAAACGTGTCTTAGAATATCAGTTTTTGTAATAATTCAGAGATAATCCGCGGCACTCATAAAAAATAGGTTGAATTTACACAAATAACATCCATTCATTTGTTTCTTTTTTAATCGTGGCAAAAATATTCGGAATCATCCGAAAAAACGACCTTTCGATCGGTCGTATCAATTCACCATTATTTATCGCCTTAAGTTTATCGTTTCGATAAAAATAAATGGATGGAGGGATTTAATATAATCTACGTTCACTTTCGGCTAGCATAGACTTAAAATATTTATCACAATACATTGTTGGTGTGATTTTATTGAAGTATTGCTCGTAAACAAGTGTAAGTAAGATGAGAGGAATATAACAGATATATAATAATTTTGATATATTTTGTTGATTCTAAACAATAGTGGGATTTAAATCTTTGTAGAATTATATATCTACTTGATATTATTAATATTTTACAGTTCTTAACGTAGAACTACGTCATGTCAAGTTCCAATTGTTTTTTTTTTTCTATTTTAGCACCTAGTGGCTATCTTCTTAAGGCTAAAACTAACTCAATCATGTTCCCCAGATCAGAATTCTGGATATATCAAGTTACGATTCTCTAGACCAGAGATTGATAAGTTATTAGACCGGTTCGCAGAAAGACAGAGGTACCGATAACGATTTACTCTAAATATAACTCTGAATTCTATAGTCTTCTTATCTTTGGCAAGTGGTACAATTAAAAAGATGTGGCTGGTTAAATTTAATTTAGCTAAAACCGAGCATTTTTTCTGTTCGTCATAATAGTTCTTAATCCATCAGGCCCATATTGAAAGTAATGGCTCCCGTTTTAAGGAAGTATCATGTAGTGACAAACTCCTGGAGCTGACTTTCACTTCTAATCTGAAAGGAACACGTAACTAAGATCGCTGGAAATATGGTTGGGCAATTATACCTCCTAATAGGTATCTCACTGCCGATTCAGTCTTCTATCAGTATAAGAGCTTAGTATGGCCTATAATGAAGTACTGTTGAGATATATTGACAGCAATTGTTCAGCATGTCATATGCTCCTTTTATAGAATTCAATACTTAGTAAGTGTTGTGTTTCTCTTTCCTCCGCCCTCTTTTCCAATGAAGAGGCGTTTTCATCGCAAATGCCCGTCTGAGCTACAATTTATTATTCTCTTTATTCATTTTCACAAACATACTCGACTAGCTATAACCACTATCAGCAATTTCCCCCACTATGTGTGTCCAAATCTAAACAAAGATTCCACGAACACAGCGTCTTTCCTAGAACTAACCACGTGTGCCACACTGTTCTATTGGCCGGATTCGCGGGTTAATACAGCATGGTAGATTTGAAGTGTTCTTATTAGCATCAATTGCGGTTAAAACGGCTGCTAAGTCTGCTATTAACATGTGTCTTAATATTGCATTGCCTTATAATGCATCATGAACTCAGTTTGCAAACAATTTGCGATTTCTAAAGACATAACAAATTCACTTTACGTTACAGGGGCATGAGAATTCACTACTGTTTTGCTTTTAGCTTACGTAAATTTGAGTTTCTAGTTTCATTTCATGTAAGTACGAGTTTTCGTTCCAGCAATCACTTCTCCAAGAAACAACGAAAACTTAATTACTTCGTCAACATTGGCTTAATGATTTCTTAAATTTTTAACGATTTTTTAGAGATTCGATGACGCAAACTATTTATTACAATGCCGCTTCAGAAGTAAATACTGCTTTTAAATTGGTGCTTTTTTCTTACGTTATACTTTTCATCTTTGTTCTTCAGGTTTCATTTTTTTCTCTCTTCCTATTATGGATATATTTTTTCCTTACTGTAATATATTTTCATATCCCTTACTTACGTTTTTATCACGATTTCTAGTGTATAAACATTATCCTATGTGTTTTCTTATCCTCTCCTTGGTTTCTTGTCTATTCTGCTTTTTAATTATTCCCATTTTACAGAGGAAATTTTATTTTGTTGGGACCTGGACCATTTATAAAAAAAATAAGAACAATAATGTAATACAGGGTTACCCCCCCCCCCAAAAAAAGGACATTCAATTGTTTTTCTGAGCATTTTACAGTCAACGGAGAAAAAAAGGCCAAAGACCCTAGTGTTTGTATGTGATGTTTTGAATATAATAAACTAGTTATGACCAAAGTTTCATTTCATTCGGACAAAACACTAAAAAACGGGGCCTAATTAGAGTTGTGGCCGGTTTTTTTAGTTACCCTGTATATACATGTTCCTCGTTCTAAAATGCATGCTTAAAGATATATGTGTGGGTATGGGTTTAGAAATACTGTTGGTTCGAAGTTCGTAGAATAAAGGACAGTAATGTACATGAAGAAAAAAATTAGTTAACAGGGAGAAAATAGTAGAGAATAATTTGAGGGGTGGACATAGATGGTCTTGAGAACACGGCCAATAAATTTCATTATTTTGTAACAATCCCAACCAGCTTGGTTTTCTGCAAGTATTTTTACATAAATATCACTACTTATCAGAAAATGAAGGCCACTCGAGGATATGGTTTCTGAATCTAATGATCGATGAAATAACAATGTATTGAGCTAACGTTGATAGAATGTGATTATTTCAGCGAACGTCTGAACGATACTTGTTTACATTGAATTTGAGAACGGCCTTTGTTGTACTCAACTGGAAAGCTGCTGTGCAGTATAGAATTTCATAGGCAGAAGTTCTAGGACAACAACTTTTGATTAAAGCACAGATAGACAGTAGACGATATTGTTTACAATTGTTGTAGATAATCCGACTATTTTTTTTCAAACTATTTTAAATCAGTATTGTAAGCCAGTCCTAGAAAGGTGTTGGAGTAGAACATTACTTTAAGACGAGACCCATTAATTTCAAATTGCAATAACTATCAAAAAGCAGACACAAAAATGCCCTTCCCCCATTTTCAATTCTAGTTGTTGTTGAAAGCAAAGTTAGATTGCTTACACTTTTAGAATAAATCGAAAAGTTGGTCAGGTGACATGGCCAAGGAGAAAGAAAAGGGGCGATTTGGACACTTTATTAGCAACATGATATGTTTATTTAAAAATCAGCAGAACTGAAGAAAGCTGATTGCCAAATAATCTATGACATGCTGTCATTCCGGCCAGGAAACAGGTGAGATGATAATAATATGTGTTTTAAGCTCGAATATCGCTGCAATATTTGAAGTGCGTTTTCCCAGAATATTGTTTTTATATATGCCACACTACAAAAATTAATTCTACAACCCAATCTTCTAATTGGTAACCTGTTTTTTTTTCCAAGAGAAGATGCTATTTATCTTTATGTGCCCCCCCTTCATTTTTTTTCATAGGCAGTGCTGGGATTATGTACAATCGCTGGTTTCCAATGTAAAACCTTCGTAACTACCAACATGTTTATAACATTTCTTAATTTTCCTTTCTTTTCTATTTTGCCAAAAACCAATTAAATTCTATGAAAAGGTTTTTTTGTCAAGCATCCCCTATTGTATAATACGACTAGCTGGAAATCCGGCTTAACCAAATCGTACAATATGCTAAAACATTATATTTAAATTCATTCAAATAGCATATGTATTAATATAGAATCAACCCTCTATTGCATATTATATATTACGAGGAATAATTTTCCCAGTGAACTAATTCGCCAAGAGAATTTAAAAAATAATAATGATAATGTAATTTTGAAATATTATCTGTGTTTGTTTACAAAACTACATCAGCTCATGTTTGGGCTTGACGATCTTAAAATAGTCTTACTTTCTCTTATAGATAAAAAAAAGAATACAGGGGAATATTTTACGTGACACCGACAAGGTTACAACTATCAAACGTAATATATTTTCATGCACAAATTCTCCACAGGCCAGATTAATAATTTTAGGGGCCTGGATTTGGCCTATGGTTCATAGTTTGAACACCCCTGTATTAAATAAGATTTAAAAAATAAAAAAAATGTCATTATGTTGACAGGGACGAGTCTAAAATAACATAGTAACACATCACTGGTGAATGTGCTGCTGTCATCGCACACAGAAATCACTTTTTCCGTAGCTACCAACGTAATAGATGCACTGAAACTAAAGCTGCTTTCAGGACCGCCAGCAACCACTGTAAAAGAGTAATAAAAATGCAAGAGAGCTATATGCTCAATCCGTTAAATCCAAAGTAGCTGAGCAGCGGCTTGGTTCCCACCAGTTCTGGCAAATAGCAAATAGGATCTTGAACAGAAACGTACGTTCTATCCCAACCATTATCAATGGACCAGAGGTCATCTCGACAGCATCCGACAAGGCCAAACTATTTGCCAAAATCTTTGCGGAAAATTCTACCCTGTGTGACGAAGGCCATCAACTCCCCATATTCCATCCTATAACAGACAACACGCTGTGCAACATACAAATATCTGTGCGTGAGGTCGCCAAGCTAATCAAGAACCGTGACTCCAGTAAAGCAACTGGTCCCAACGGTATTCCAATTATAGTGTTAAAAAAATTACAACCAGAACTTGCCCCCATACTTAACAAACTGTTTAAGCGTTGCCTTAAAGAGAAGTGTTTCCCAACACCCTAGAAAACCTCATCAGTATGCCCTGTATTTAAGAATTAAAGTGATAAGTCATCCCCCTCTCAGTGCAGACTAATAAGTCTCCTGTGTGTCATGAGTAAGTTGCTGGAATCCATAATAAATAGAGAAGTAGTCAACCACCTCAGCAGAAATAACCTTCTAAGCGACACGCAATATGGGTTCAGCTCTGCAAGATCTACAGCAGATGTGCTAACGGTTATATATCATAGGATTAGCGAATCTCTCGAAAAAGACTTAATTTCTAGGGCAATTGCTCTCGACATATCAAAGGCCTTCGATAAGGTTTGGCATAAAGGTCTACTACGCAAGATTTCCAGCTACAGTATAACTGGAAATGTTTTCTCGATCATTAAGTCATTTCTCTCAGATAGGCTCATAAGTGTAGTGGTAGATAGGCAGAAATCAGAGGCCCACAGTATTAATGCTGGCGTCCCGCAGGGGTCCATACTGGGTCCGACTCTCTTCCTGATCTACATCAATGATCTCCCAAAACACATACTAAAATCTTTCGTTAGCATCTGTGCTGATGACACGACCATCTATGGCAACACATCAAAGGCTGTAAATGATGGTGTTCTCTCTGATTCTCTCAACGCTCTGATCCCCATCTGGCATCAATTGAAATGGCTGGCTCTCGTCTAAGGGAGTCCCCAGGTTTTGATAAGCTCTAGGGTTTGACCTTTACACCTGATCTTAAATGGAACACATACATCAAGTCTGTGGCCAAGGTCGTTGGGAAAATGGTGGATCCTTCTACCGCGCTAGAATATATCTCACTAATGATGCAATTTTCTATCTATATAAGAGCCAAGTACGTCCAAAGATGGAGTACTGCTGCCACATCTAAGCGGGAGATGCTAAAAACAGCCTATCCTGCCTTGACAGAGCACAAAATAGACTTCGTGGCTTGGTGGGTGATGCCCTTTTCTCTACCCTGCAACCTATTTCCCACAGAAGAGACGTAGCTAGCCTGTCATTGTGATTTCCATGGCAGGTATTTGTCTGAGCTCCATTCTTTGGTCCCCTCTCGCCAATCTTTTTCAAAAAACACCTGACTCGCTGAAACCACCGTCAATAATTTTCCCCACTCCCTATCTGTGCCTAAATACCATGAACAAATCTTCTTTCTTAGAACTGCACGCCTGTGGAACTCTATTTCGCTTGCCTGTTTCCCTCCCGACTTCAACCTGGATGTCTTCAAGTCCAACACAAACAAATTCCTGATGAACGGCCCCTTTAAGTAATGACACCTTACCAATTCTCCAATAATATTGCTACACTATCCCTTTGATTACTGTACACACAATAACCCTTATCCCTGAGTGGCCATTGGGCCTTGATTAGTGGTGGACTCCATGTAAAAACAAACAAACAAAAACACCCGGATATATATTCAAAGTCATAACATTCTCGTACACATCTGAACTATATTGCCATCGATAAATAACTTTATATACATTTTGAATTATTTGTGTAACTATGACCTGTCCAACATCATATACGAAAGGTCAAGTATTACTACAACAAATTAGAAAAAAAATGACCAAACAAATTATACACTGAGGTTATTGAAACAAAAAAGGGTCAATAGTACCATGACTGTAATTGCTGGAAAAACTTTATATTATTACAAATATTGGGTTGCAAAACATCAAACTAATTTCTAATCGAATTGAAAACAAAGTATTTTATATAATTATTTTTTATGGCTATGAGTAAATGAATCATTCGGGGAAGTAGGAGAATAATGTCGCGCCCATTTAATATTCTTTATCTATTAAGCTAATCACCATATCGCATGAATGCAAAGATCGTTGGCATAGGTTATCCCAATAATGTTCTAGTCAGAATTCTTTCTGGAAAGACATCAAGTACTTACAGTAGAGACCGCGATTAAATTACTAATATCTTAAGAAAAATTGACTTCTGTGGAACGAACTAAATTCGGTCGTCTGTCCATACCATTCACCACTAGACCACCTCTACCTTCTATCTATCAGGTTGATAAACACATTTCTCGCAGTTTTTTACTTGTAAACACCTTTTCTTTGTAAATTTCCTATTTGTCAAATAATTCTATTTTGTATATGTTTTTAATATCATAAAAAATGGCTTCTTTTTGCACACATTATACCAATATATTAATAATTCTTTTTGACCAATGAGAATAAAGAAAAATTCCCCCAAAACCAGAAAAAAAATATTGGTTCATTTTTATTTGTTCATTTATTTATTTATTTTTATTTTTATTTATTTTTATTTTCTTTTTCTCAAGTCAAACTAAAATTGAATCCAAAAGGATTTTTCCATTATATTAAAAAAGGGTGTGTGTAAAATGTTTTTGACTCCTAATCGGGGTTGAGATTTAATTGCTGCCCAACACAACAATAAAAGGCCGGCAAGTGGGGATCCAGCAGGCTCCCCTAAAGGAGGGGCACTCCTGCAATTGTAAAAATTGCCTAAGTAACCCCGTCGGCATTCCCCGGTAGGGGCGCCTCGGCAGTAAGCAATGAACTTACTCCACCGGACAAGGCCTGGGAGGGTGGACTTCCTAGGTATTACCCAGGCGGTGTACCTCAGTCCGACAGGTGCTGGGCAAGTTCCCGGCCACTCACCTGTCGGGCTGATTGTCAAGTAACGAATCCTTGACGAGTATTTCTACCCTGTCTTCCTGCAGCCGAAGCCGCTAGGAGACCTTCCCCATCACGAGTAATGGGAATAGAGATTAAATTGCTGCCCACCTCAGCAAAATTTGGCAGAAGGCCGGAAAGTGGGGATCCAGAAGGCTCCCCTAAAGGAGGGGAATTCCTGCAATTGTAAAAATTGCCTGGGTTACCCAGTCGGCATTCCCTTAGGCATTAAGCGATAAACTTACTCCGCCGGAAAGCCCAGTGGCAAGGCATAGGAGGATGGATCTCCTAGGTATTATCCAGGCGACGTACCTCAGTCCGACAGGTGGTGAGCCGGTTCCTGGCCCTCACCTTTCGGGATGAGTGTCAAGAACGGATACTTTACACGAACTAATGGGGGTAGTTATTTATTTGCTGCCCACCACAGCAAAATGTGTCACAACGCCGAAAAGTGGGGATCCAGCAGGCTCCCCTAAAGGAGGGCACTCCTGCAATTGTAAAAATTGCCTGAGTAACCCCATTCCCCGGTAGGGGCGCCTCAGGCAGTAAGCAATGAACTTACTCCACCGGAAATCCCGGTGGCAAGGCCTGAGAAGGTGAACCTCCTAGGTATTACCCAGGCGGTGTACCTCAGTCCGACAGGTGCTGGGCGGTTCCTGCCCCCTAACCTGTCGGGCTGAGTGTCAAGAACGAGTCCTTGACGAGTACTACTGCCCTGTCTCCCTACAGCCGGAGCCGCTAGGAGACCTTCCCCTCATAGAACTAATGGGGATATGTGACGAATGGATTCGCCAATCATTTTTATAACCACCGGCTGTGCTAAACAACCAATTAAAACCTTTAAAAATTATTATAAAAATTGTCGAATTTTGGATTCAATCAGTTCTGTGTTAACTACGCCACGGACCGCATTTGATTCTTGGCCGCCATATTGGTTACTGATCTGAACTACGCCGCCATCTTTGTTCACCATAATGTCTCTAAACTTAACATTAATCATCTTCAAAATTCTCGTTGCCGCCACGAAATTATTTAAACCACCATTGTGGTCTGGGTTCAGTTATGGTTCCTGGACCAAACGCTTCGGTAATATCGCGAGCTGTTTCAGCAGCTTTTCGGCATAGCTTGCATTGAAAAAATGTTTTGCGAATTTGCTTTTTTCCTTCTTATATTCAATGATCAGAAAATAAGCTGTAATAGTTTTAAATAGATTATAATTAAAATGTTACGATATAACGAAAAATTCTCTTTCAAATTATATATAAAGTAAAGGTATTATAACGAGCACTTATTTTAAAGTACATCACTTGAAAAAAAAAAGTAAAAAATGGGTCAAGAGATTTTTTATCTACCTAATGTTAAGGAAAATATCTTAAGTGATACTATTATCCGATATTATTAGCCCATAATTTATCTTCTGTTTTTTAGCCAATTTTATTTCAAAAGTCGATCTTTTTGATTCGGGGGTAGCATAGAATATTACATATGCTGTATTGTTTGCCAAGCTCCGGCATCTGTCCCATCACTGCAATGTTTAATCAATCTGTTTTGCAATTACTTCCACAGCATTAGCTAAGGCAAAGTAGTCACGCTTGTATATGCTCATCGTAAATACTTGAGACAAACCGAAGAAACAACAAAATTCCACCAATTACAAAGCCTTCACATGACAGGAAGACTTCATACGCCACCCAATTCACCGGTTAGCATTGAAATTCCTTCACTTCACCTGCACCTGTATTAAAATAAAGTCATTTTGATGTAATTGAAAAATACACCTTGCCGCAAAACCCATTTACAAAAATTTGCATTAAATAATTCTTTGTTTTATCACAGTAAAACAAAAGTGCAAAATATATTAATAATGATTTTATAAAAATATTCTTTATAAAAAGTATTAAATAAAAAATACAACGGATGAAAAGACTAGATAACGGGCCTCGAACCTCGTGCAACAGATCTAAATAAAAATTAAGATTTACGATTAAAAAATAATATGGAATATAGAAATTAGATCGGGGAAAACATGTTCTCAATATTCTCGTATTTATTTAAATACAGTTGCAGATTAGACTATGTCGGTAGTATGTCGCAAGGATGTGACATCCAGATAACAAAACATTCCTACAAGTAGTCAACATGCAAATTATTTATTATCGGATCTTGTAAATATTACCCATGATTAAACCGTTCTTCTGCATCAAAGTAAACTCCTCAAGATCTTGTTAAGAAAATGAAAAATCGCAGGAATTAGCGTGATTTTTAATTGATTTTACTCCACTTATAATTATTGTTTACCCTAAACAAACACAGCACAACTTGGACGTAATGAACATCTATTTTGGACTAATTCAACAAGGATACTATTTAGGAAGTTTAGCAGCCAAATTTCTTTTCTATTACACTTGCACTTTTGCATGTCTGTACAATCAGGAGAGCGGGGACGTGGGAGAGTAATCCAAATTTTAGCTGTTCGAAAGTAGAAATTATTAGAGTAGAACGAGTTTCGGTATCTAAGTATCTCTACAGTGCAGGGATAAGTTTTTTTCAAGTTTGTTGGGTTAGTCTCGTGCACAATATCTTCAGTTCCTCTATGTTCTTGTAATACTTTTTCTTTCTCCTTTCTATTCTCCAGATTTTATGTTTATTTTATTATTTTTTCTTATTTATTGTATTTTCACCCCAAACAAGGCACATTGTTACTTTGGTGTAGGGAGCTACTATCAGGGACATGAGCTACTGGGGTACTATGTAGGGAGTTGGACAGTAAGATGTTGGTTCGCATTACATTGAACTTCTGCTTGTCAGTACAGTTGGGGAAGCAGGGAGCCGGAATAAAATTCCAAATCCTAGCGGTTCTGAGGAAGAAACTACCGGAGTAGAAAGCTTTCGTACATCCAGGGATCTCCACTGTGTATAGGTGGGATTAAGCTGGTTGGCGGGTTTGTCGAGGGTAATTACGTCGTGGGGCAAAGTTGCTTGCAGTTCATCAGAGCATTCACCATTAAAATACTTGTAGAACAGGCAGAGGGATGCAACATT
The DNA here is from genome assembly GCF_053919585.1 of Euprymna scolopes. Classification (NCBI taxonomy): domain Eukaryota; kingdom Metazoa; phylum Mollusca; class Cephalopoda; order Sepiida; family Sepiolidae; genus Euprymna; species Euprymna scolopes. Next base: position 111,389,946 of record NC_136510.1, read on the forward strand.
TCGTCATGGAACAGACGCTGAAGCTTAGATGACAATTAAGGACCTATCAGGTTGGAGACTCTCTTTTGGATATTTTCTAGTAGCGAGAGACAAGTAGCAGATGCATCAGCCCAACTATGACAAGAATACTCCATACATGGGCGAATGGTGGCCTTATATGGGTACAGGATACTTTTGGGCATTAGTAGCTTTCTAGCATGGTAGAAAGAGCCTACCTTCTTCACAGCGGTCCTGGCAATGCTCTTAATGTAATTATTCCAACTCACTTGTAAACGTAAGGCCGACGAGTTTAAAAGAAGTACTTTCAGATGATGGATCTTTGGCCATTGTTATTGGTGGTAGAGGCGGTTTCTTGTAATTATCGAAGGAAAGAAGTTTAGTCTTGGCAGCACGTAATGTGACCATCCATTTTTGTCCCCATTCCACTACAGATTGGAGATCGTCTAGTGTTTCTGCCATTTCCTAGGATATGTGTTCATTAGTTTTCCTGTCGTGTCTGTTATAGAGCGTTGTGTCATCAGCATATATACACATCTCAAAGGCAATTTTGTCGGGGAGGTCATTTATGAATATGAGGAATAATAAAGGTCCAAGGATAAACCCCTCGGGCACTCCTGCATTTATATCACATTGTTTAGATGTACGACCGTCGAGGATAACCTGGATTTTTCTCTCATCTAAGAAGATTTAATTATTTTTGGTATTCGTCTAGAGATCTGATTTTCCTGAGAAGACCTTCATGCCATACCCTGTCAAAAGCCTTAAATATATCTGGAGCTACCTCGCTACCCTCCCTGGTATATACGTTCAGAGAATACAGATAGGATATCTGCTGTGGACTAAGCTTGCCTAAATCCATATTCTTGTTTGATCAGAAGTTTATCATCTGTAAGATGATGGATTAGAGATTGGTTAAATATGGACTCAAATATTTTGGCGAAAAATGGGAGGAGGCTAATGGGGCTATAATTTAATGGGTCAGTTCTCTCGACAGAATTCTTGAAAACTGGTACCACGGAAGCAGGTTTCCAGCAGTCCGGAAAGCAAGATTTATTAAGGCATTTGTTGTAGAGTTTTGAGAGAACTGAATTTACTTCAGAGGAGCTTTGTTTTAATAGCACAACCGTAATGAGATCAGGTCCATATGCTTGTGAAGTGACAAGGTTTATATATATATATATATATCTGTATTTTATATTATATTTAATTATAATTCCTTAACTCGTGTTCTTTTTATTGAAGTTCGAAGCCAGTAGTTAGCCCTTTCATTTTCTTATATCCATCTTATTTGACATTAATTGTGATTTCATGCTGTATCCCCCTAAATATTTTAAAGTATTAAAAGTTAATGTACAGTTTGCGTTAAGCAAGCTGGTTTCCCAATCCGACAGCGTGTCGCCGTCGATGAGTGTAAACCCCTAATGGCGATTCCTCTCTTCTTTTATAAGGGGGATAACTCCACTTATGCCAAGTCTGAGAGAAAGGGCGATAACTCCTTTCTGGCCTCTACATGCCCCTCCCCCTCGTGACCACAAAAGCAAGTTGTTGTGGTCATCCTTTATGTGGAGAAATACCCGTGCGACTTCCCCCGCATTTGCGGCGACAAACCCCTTGGGGCTCTCGTCCTCCGACTTGACGGTTCCCTTAACGGAGGAGGACTGTATTTTTGGGTATCTCCTCCCGTGGTATCTTCCACTTCCATTTCTTCCTCATGTTCGCTTGGGGATTCCGTGTCGGCGTGTTGTTCCACCTCCATTGCCTCCTCCGGAGGTTGTTCCTGTGGGGTCTCCACATTTATAGGTGGGTTCGGGATTTCTTGTCTGATGTTATGAGGGCCATCCACTACCGGGTGTATTCTACGGAGAAACCGACGGTTGCGCAATGTCACTCGATTGCTTCCATCGACCCGGACTTGGTACTGTCGGTAACCCTGGGTCTCCACGATTCTCCCTGTCTTTGTCCATCGACGTGGGTGGTTCCCGTCCTGGTTCTGGATCTGGACGTAATCTCCTACCTGGAGTTCCCGGAGTGGGCGACTATGTTGGTTGTAATACTGCTCGTTCCTCATATGTCTTTTGGCCATTGCTACTTCCCTTAGTTTGCCTATTTCTGTCCACTGTTTTCGAACCTGGTATTTGTCCCGCAGGACAGGAAGGTGGTCTTTAATGACCCGACCATACAGCATCATGGCCGGGGACATGTCCAGATCCTGGACAGGCGTGTTCCTATGGGTCAGTAGTGCTCGGGCTGCCCGATCATGGCACAGGCGTCCATAACTGTCCGTATTGTCCGCCAGTATACGTCTCGCGGTTTTGACGGCTAACTCTGCGCGGCCATTGCCTTGGGCATAATGCGCTGATGAGGTACGTTTTCGTATGCCCCAATTCCTCAAAAAGGAGTCGTATTCCTGGGATTCAAATGGTGGTCCACCATCCGACGAAATCTCTTCCGGTACGCCGTAGGTACAGAACCAAGTCCTCAAGGTATCGCACACCGTCTTGGCTCTTCCCGACGTCATTAGGGCCACTTCAACCCATCCCGTATACCTGTCTGCGTATACCATAAAGTGTCTACCCTGCATCTGGACGAAGTCAACCACCACTTGTTGAAATGGAAATTCCGGGTCTGCTGGGGACATCAAGGGTTCCCTGGGCTGAGACGGTGCGATTTCATTGCACGTGCGGCACTGGGCTCTTGTTTGCCTGATGTTAGCATCCAACCCTGGCCAGAATAGTCGTTGTCTCGCATTCGCCAGCATTCCGTTCACACCCTGATGAGCGGAATGAAGAGATTCCAATACCTCTGCGCGGAGTTGTCGAGGTATTAGGATTTTGTTCCCCTTGATGATCACTCCTTCCAGGCAATATAATTCCTCACGCATAGGCCAGAAGACTCGAACTACGGTTGGGATATTGTTACGTGACTGGGGGAAGCCATTTTGAATCAGCTCTTTCAAAGTCCTACATTCTTCGTCCGTGGCTGCCGCAGCCACAATCCTTCCCCATGTGATGGCTCTTAACGTAGTATCATTCTCGTACATCGATGTTAGGGCGGCTTTGACTGCGGTGTCAATGGATTGGTCCTGGTCTCTTGGTGGGGTGCCCGCCGGGTACCGAGATGCACAGTCAGGGGCCAAGTTGAGTTTCCCCGGTCAATGTTTTATCTTGAATTTATACATGAGTGACTTTTCCTTGAAGTTTAACAGGCGTGGGTTTTTTATGTTCTCCAGGGCTCGGTCCGAAAATATCTTTACAAGCGGTAAGTGATCCACTGTAATCACCAAGTCTGGGCATCCGAGTATGAACATGCGGCATGATTCCAACCCATAGATCAGAGCCAAGGCTTCACCTTCCACTGGTGCATATCGTGATTCCGCGTCGTTGGTAAAACGGGATCCCGCCAGGATGAGTTTCCAATGGCCATCCCCACAACTCATGTTTAATTCCCCCTCACATCTGCAATGCTTTTGAAACAGAAAATACGATATCCCTGTTTTGCTGTAGTCTGTCGCGAGTCCTGTTGCTCTGTTCATTTCGAACGTTTGGATGCCTTTTTCAATTCTTTCCACTATTATTTTTTTCGACTCTTGGAATACCTGTTCCAGTGTCTCATCCCAATAAAATTTCCTGTCCTTTGTTTTCAGCAACTCTCGGAATGGGGCCATAACTTCGGCTTGTGAGAATGCATAGGAGACTTGGTTTACGAGTCCGAACCAGGACCTAACCCCAATAATATTTGTCGGGGTGGGGAAGCTCAGGATGGCTTCAGTCATTCTTCTTGTGGGTTTGACCCCGTTCGCTGTTACTTGAAACCCTGCGAACTCCACTTCCATGTCAGCAAAGTGAAACTTGTCTGGGTTAAACACAATCCCTCTATCGGCGCAGTGGTTTATATATTCAATTGTGTGCCAGAATGAGGATTCCATTGAGTTGTCCCACAGGAGACTGTCATCTATACACCGAGTTTTTCGAGCCATGTCCATGGTGATATCGTCAAACCGACGGGTGTAGCCATCTCCTGATCCATGGAATCCTTGAGGGGCTCGACAGTACCTGTATCGACCCCATTCAGTGATGAACGTGGTGGCGTTTCGTGCAGCTGGAGACAGCGGTAAACTGTGGTAACCGTTCCACGCATCGAGTACAGTCTTCCTGGTATGTGCAGGTATTACCGAGACCTGATTGAATGGGGACGAAGTGTGGTGCGTCTCCCTCATGGTCGCCTCGTTCAACTTTTGTAAGTCCACCGTCCGCCTTGGGGATCCATCCTTTTTTGGTGTGACCACCATTCTCGAGCACCAAGTAGTTGGTGTGCCTACCGGTACGGGTTCGATTATCCCCAGTGCCACGTCACGGTCTATATCTTGTTTCACCTTTTCCTTCCAATGATGGGGGACAGGTATTGGTGTGTGGATTGCCGTCGGTGTCGCATCTGGGAGGAATTTTATTTCTAAGGGTTTACCCTTCATTACTTGGAGTGGTTGGTGTGGACAGGTATTGAATGCGCTAGCCTTGAAATGTTCCTTTAGCCATTGCTCCAATTTTTCTCTGTTAATGTCGGTTGGCTCCAATGGGATTGCTGCTGGTTTCTTCGGAGCCGGTGTTCTGCGCGGACACCCGCAAGGGGCCGTCTCTTCTGTTTCCGCTGAGCTGCTTTGCGATAATGATGTAGGAAAATTGGATGGCAATAATTTCAGCTCCTTAAGTGCCGTCTGTGATAAGTAGAGCCCGGATGTGTTGTCAGACACATACACTGCCTGTCGTGTTTCTCTTGATCCCACCTTAATATGTAAAAACAGGACCCCCTTGATGTGTAACTGGCTATTTGTTATACCCCTTATCCGATGGGTAGTTGGAACCAAGTACCCATTTTGGTACCCGAGGAGTCCTTGAATCTCGGGGCCAACAGAGCAAGTTTGGGCTCCTGTGTCCGCGAAGGCTTGGATGGCGTGGGTGCTCACTTTCATCGGCTTCTTTGGCACCCTTCCAAAGGTCGCATGGCACTTGTTCATTACAGTTACCTCTGCTGTAACTGAGGGGGGCGGTTCTGGGGCGCCCACCTGGAACTGTTTCCCATTCCACTCAAGGTGAGGAATGTTCGCCGGTTGTCTCTCATTGTGTCTGTGAGTAGGGGTTTTATCCGTGGTGCAAAACATGAATGACTCCCCGCTTTTTATAGCCTCCGTTTTGGATCTATTAATTTTCCGACACACCTTTTTAATGTGCCCTACTATTCCACAAAAGTGGCACTTGAGTCCCACTGCTGGGCAATCTTTCCGGTTCATCGATCCACCTCGGTGTGATGTTTTTCCGCAACCGTTGCAAGGTTTGGTGTCCCGTGGGTTCGACAGGGCCTTTGCCTCATGCATTTGTTGTACTTGATTCGACTTTTGTACCCCAGATATCGTGAGAGGTTGTGTGGTATCGGAAAAGTGTGGAGTTGCTTCGTCTGTTGCCTCCAGGCAAACCAACCGTGAAAACTTTAGATCCAAAGTAGGAAGTGTAGCTGCCTCTGCCAGTACCCTTCTCTGGTGTTCGATATTTCTTAACCCTGCCATCATTTGCCCGGCAACCATATCGTCTGAGTAATTAACCTGCTGCCAGCAAGTGGGTTCGTTCGGACACTGAATACTAAATTCACAAAATTTCGCCTGGCCCCGTAACCTCGATAAAAAATGGGTCACTGACTCACCCTCATTTTGCTTCATGGAGTGAAACGTTTGCCGGTGGACTTCCTTGTGTAAGCCTCGAACGGCCACGAGTCGTATTTGGCAAAGTAGGAACTCTTCTGCCGCATTGTTGAGTCGTTCTGGTCCAATGAGCTCAAAAAGTAACCTGTTCGTTTCCGGTGTGCATGCTTCTCGCAGTTCGTTTCGAATTACAGCTGGATTTTCGAGTCTGCACATCTCCTTGTACCGTGACCAGGTGTCTAAAAAGAGTGCCCATTCGCTATCTGTTGAGTCCAGACCTATAGAAGGTCGCTGCATTCTTTTTGTTTGCGACGTGTTCGCTCGTCCATGTAAAATGTCCTTCCGTAATTCGATGTTTTCTTTTTGTAACTCGACGAGTTGACGTAATAAGAGAACGTTTTCTTGTTCCATAGTGTAACGATATTTAGTCCAATGCTGCGATATAAGTATTTCACGTTTTAAAGTGACAATATGTTCGTAGCGCCATGTACAGTTTGCGTTAAGCAAGCTGGTTTCCCAATCCGACAGCGTGTCGCCGTCGATGAGTGTAAACCCCTAATGGCGATTCCTCTCTTCTTTTATAAGGGGGATAACTCCACTTATGCCAAGTCTGAGAGAAAGGGCGATAACTCCTTTCTGGCCTCTACAGTTAATTACTAAAATAATGTATTTATGTATTAATAAATTGTCTAAGAGTCCTTAAAACCTAGCGACACCGCTTTTATTGTAAATAATTTTCGACTGATTGACATATTTGTCAGTATTTTAAGTTTTACGCGGCCTAAACCGAAAGTTATAATTGCCTGCTGTCTATAAAGTTTAATTCTAAACAGAAATTTTCATTGCCAAGTTTTGTAATTACATTCGCATTTTCTAGACGCTTATATCAGGCAGAAAAGTAATTAACTTCTCTCCAATTTGTTTCGGAGTCTTAAAAAGGCTAAAGTAAAGAATTTAAGCCGGCCTATAGAAAGTAATTGCAGAAAAAATTAAAGATCACAGACAGAAGTGTAATACTTATGGCCCACTATAAAAGATCGTATTATGACCGCAAGATATATAACGCACTAATTCCTCAGTCACATACGAATGAGTATATGGCAGGAACCTATCATGACAGAAGAGCATATGTTTCACTTCCCATACAAGCAGGCGGTAATTCATGGGAGGTTAATTTCGTGAAAATACATAACTACTACGACTATTCAAAATGATGGAAAACACCTGAGAAAATATTCTGAGATCGGAATATATACAACTCTATCGTCTCAAGATACAAGAAAAGAGGCAATGCCTGGGAGGATGATATCATGACAGAATAACTTATACATAGTAACAATTTGTATTGAGCATTACAATAACACATTCGTCTAAACTAATAAGAGAAATTGAATTAAATTGATATTACACTAGTGCATTCACAAATTTCATCTTTTTTTTTCTAATCACAAATTAAAACCTATTTTCTCTTTCCTGCAATCTCTTTCGCACAAAAGGACGTTGCGAGTCGGTCTCTACTTTATCGTTATTTTCATGGCAAGTGCTCGTGTGTGTCCCTAATTTATAATCCTCTCTAGCCAAAATTTCACGAAAAACACTCGTCTAACTAAGACCACTATCAATATTTGCCCACACTCTTTATCTGTGCTTAAACTTAAACGTAAATTCTACGAACAAAGCGTCTTTCTTAGAACTGCGCTCCCGTGGAACTCTCTTCCGTTTCCTTGCTTTCCAGCAGATTACAGTGTGGTCGTCTTCAAGTCCAATGTATACAAATTCTTTATGATCCTTTCCCTTAAGTAATCCAATTCACCAAATTTTCTTACTAATGATTACTACGCTATTTCCCCATTGACTACTGTACACTCAGTAACCTTTATCCTCTAGTGACCTTCGGGCCTTAATAAGTGGTGACTCTTTATACAAAAAGCTAGTAAGACGCACGTTGTACTATAAAAATATGTGGCACTTTGTGCTCCTGGATTATTGTTCTACATAGTCACCAATATTCTCAATGCATTTAGACAGCCTCATTTTATGCCTTTTTCGTTGAACTCATGAGCGCTTTTTAACTCGCATCTTTTTCGCTAATACGAAATCGAAGAATCCATCTCCTAACTGTATTGACACCAACTGCATCAAATATTTGAATACATGCGCATATGAACGGTGATTAGATAATTAAATGCCCAATTTCTACTTTTTAGGTGACGTAATTATTATAATTCTCAGTTCACGTTTATCAGGGCTTAAATTTAGTATTATTTATATCTTTTTTTTTTTTCACGCTAAATGTCCTGGAAATGTAACTTCTGATTAATATACAATTTTAAAAATTGCAAACGAAAAAATGATTTGCGGCGATTTTAAGTGTATCCATTCTTTTATCGTAAATTGAACTCATTAATAAGAAAAGATTACAATAAAATGGTTACGTACACCGGAGCTTGAACAAGGGACCATTCGATCTATAGTCAAAAGTTTTATAACTGCGTTATATCTCCAGATATCAATAATTCTTTCTTTAAAAAAAGAAATTATTTGTTAATATTTTATTATCTTCCTTGGCGTTATCTCTATATCTATGAAAGTGAAAATATCTCTGTGTGTCTGTCTGTGTACGCTTCCCTACCAAATAACTCTGTCAATTTTCGGTCTATAGACTCGAGATTTGACATAAGGAGTATTGAGATTTGGAAAAAAATCTAATTAGTCTGTTTTGCTTTAAAATCGGCTGTTAAGGGGTCAATGTTCAACGAGTTGACCTTTGAGAACTCTGCCAAACTCCTCCGCCAATTTTGGGATCTAAACACTTGAAATGTTAGATATAGATTTCTTGGATATAGATTTAACTTAGTTATTTCATTTGAGCATAAAACAATAAATGTTAAGGGGCTATAATTGGGGTCAAAGTTTTAAAAACATTGACCTCTGCGGTCTCTATCAAATTACTAAGCTAATTATTGACCTAATATTTGAAATTTTACGTAAAGTTTTCTCAGATATAGGCAAACTTTTTAATCGGTCTTTAGCCGAGAATTTGACTGCGAATGGTTGAAAGTTCCAAAGATTTTACCTTTGCTCTTAAAAACTATTACGCAAATTTTGGGTGTAAATATTTGAAATTTTATATAAAGTATATTCAAACATGCAGCAAGCTTTTTAATCAGTTTTAGGGCAAAAGTTTGGCTGCCAAGAGGTCAGAGTTTACGAAGTTAACTTTTGAGGACTTTACCAAACTCCTCCGCCAATTTAGGAGCTAAACACTTGAAATATTAGATGTAAGATACCTGGATATAAATCAAACTTTTTAATATATATATATATATATATATATATATATATATATATATATATATATATGTGCACATAAAGTTATGAAGAGTACATAGGGCTGGAGCAAAGCCGGGATAAACTGCTAGTAACGCATAAAATTACCCATGTTAAAATTATTATTTTTATACATAAGAAAAAAAAAACTTGCTTTAGGATCAGATGTTTTCGATTGTCGATTCTTATCTGATGAATTTCTGTAGACCACATATCTAAGAACACTTCCAGGCATATGAATTAGCGTTGTGTGATTTCGATTTTCAGTGGTGGAGCACGAGTCATATTTTTTTATTTTTAAAATTATAACTATATATATATATATATATATATATATATATATATATATATATATATATATATATATATTGATTCCAATACAATCTATACTCCTAAAATTGTTGTCATTTTTGTGTATCGCTATTCACATTGAAAACGCTTTTCTATTTATCTAAAAAGAAAAGAAACTAATTTGCAGTATAGAAGTTGGTGAATTGAAATTATCTACAAAAACTAGGCTAATTCGAATATACGTTTAAACCGTCATTTAAATTAATTCCCTATTAGATTGGTTTTCGATTTTCTGATGGGAAGATCATCTTTTTTTCTATCATATGTAATTATATTGCATGCAGATATTCTATATGAGTTATACACGCAAACTAGTTTCGTTAAAAACCTATAGTAATTCCAAATCCCTTTCTATGTATATTTATGTATGCGTATCATGAAACTTAATATATAGAATATTCGAATCTATGCGCAAAGTTATATTTCGGTTTACGTCGGGGAAAAGTGTGAAAATCAAAAATATGGAATCTGTCAGGTTTAGGGTAAACAACAAAATTACGAACATGCATGCATAACGTAAAAGCTATTGGTTTAGATTTTAATTTTTAGCCTTGCAGCAAAAACGTTTTCATAGCTAAGGCATTAACGTCAAATGAAAAGTAAATCGTAAGCTAAACGTTTTAGTTTTGATTCTCAGTGGTGTCGAACGAGACACTTTTTAAAACATTTTAAAGCATTACTTTATATTGTGTCTGATATAACATAATAATAAATACGAAATCTGCATTGATCAAAATATCATATTTAAGTGTATTTTACGATGAATCCATGCATGTATTTTCAATTTTTACTTGAATAGTTTACTCAATAAGTGAGTCCAGCAAATTACACCAATCACGTGTGTGGTTTTCCATTTTATGTGATCTATTCCATTTTGTCCCAATACCCTTTATTACATGGAAATTCATCAGATGTTTTACACAGGCATCACCACATTATCAAGGTCAAGAGGCCACTCAAGGATAAGGGTTAAAGAGTGTACAGTAGAAATTGGACAATATAGTAATCATTAGTAATGAAAATTCGGTAAATTTGATAACTTATATGGAATGGCTCATTAAGAACTTATTTACATTAGACTTGAACACAACCATACTGTAGTCAGCCGGAAAGCAGGAAAACGGAAGACAATTCCACAGGCGTGCAGTTCTAAGAAAGAAGCTTTGTTCATGGAATCTACGTTTAGGTTTAGGCACATATAAAGAGTGGGGGGAATTATTGATAGTGTTTTCAGCTAGACGAGTGTTTCTTGTGAGAGTTTGGCGAGGGGGGACCATAGACTAAACTCAGTCGAACACTATCCATGAAAATAACGATACATCAGAGATAAACTCGCAATATCTCTTCTGTGAAATAGAGGCTGCGCTAATATTACTTTTTAACTTATATTTGAATTATTATACATTTTACATTGATTATATATATATATAAATATATATATATATATATATATAATACTAAAAGTCTATGGATCTTGTATGTTTGCAATCAGATTTCCGGTTTTCAACATCCGGTTGCGCATGCGTTAATAGCAACGTCTGCAATCCGTTATTCCAATTCCGGAATTTTTATATCGCTTTTAATACAAACAATTTAATTTAATTTGATCAAATAGTTATTTATATATACAAATGATACATAGATTCATAGATAATTATAATATATATTATAAAATCTATTTATCTATGAATCTATTGATAATATGAAATATTACCCTATACAATTTATGGAAAGAAAACACCTCTCACTTTCCCTCTAATAGATTTCAACACTCCTACTCCCTCTGTTTTCGTTACGTACGCGAGAAATAGTTACGTGTATGTGTGAGAGAGAGAAAAAGGCAGCGATGTAAAACTGGATAGAGTTATCCCCCTTAACTAATGCAGACCTTTTTACTAGAGGGCGTTATTACAAAAAAATTTCTTTTTCTTCTTCCCATGTTTTTTAAAGTCGTCTGCTTACATTTCCAAACGGAAAGCTGAATCGGTAAATGCACACATTTATATTACATTAAATAGTGTTTTCCTTTACACAATGGGTACTGAATGTTTGCTTAAATTAAATGAAAAAAGTTACATTTTATTTTCATTTTCTATTTAAAAAGCCATTATTAACATGTGGAGAGTGTTTTTTTTATTATTCTGTACTTTCAACTAACAATTTCATTTAAAAGATGATATATCAAAATTTGAATTTAACTATAATAAGGATTATGATACCTGTTCAGTGCATATTTACCTATAAGTATGACCAACCACTTATAATTCAGTAACTGTAATTTAAAAAAAATAACAATTATAATAAACAGAACGACTCATAGAAATCTATCTATATTCTTTTTTCATTTTAATATACTTTCATAGAAATGCTTCTGTTATGTAAAAAAAAACTATTTTCTTTATGCCACAAGTGTCACGCTCATACATGAATTCCATAGCTAATATAACGTACTGACCCAACGGGTCACGGGTGGTCTAGTATATATATATATATCTTTCTCAGTACATATATATGTGTGTGCGCGTGCGCGTATATATATGTGGGAATGAACATCACTATATATATATATATTTTTAGCAGATGACATATTAAATTACGTATACTCTCTTACCTCTTTCACTATTATAAAACAATGAATATATTCATGGAGTCGGATACCAATTCAATTGCAAGCCGCAATGTATTCGACGCGTAGACTGCGGTGTTCATTTGATATTGGATCAACAGCTTTCTTTGTTAACTGAAGTAATAGACACCAGTGCCTGCCTGTCTGGTCTTATGTGCATGCCATTTCTATAGTATTTACAAGTTCCCCTAAAATTCTTACGTTTTGATTTACAGAAATAAAACCCGCATTAGAAGAAAAGAAAGAAAGAGGGTGGCATAAGTTTGTAATAGTTTATCAGAATGAAAACAATCGCCGCAAAACAAATTTACATTGAAAAGTTTTCTGCAAAGAATCTGAGTGATAAAATTATTGCATTCGTATCTTCTCACGGGATGAACCCGTCTAGCAGAAATATCTTACAAATGTGGTGTCGATGTTCCTTTATGTTGGATAATTCTAACATCTTTATTCGCCCGGATACACACACACACACACACACACACACACACATGCACACACATGTGATCCAAAAAACGGGCTCCAATTCTAATTCACTGAAGAGTTGCGATACAGCGAAACAGTCTGTTTGTAGAGGAGTATACATATAAAGATATATATATATATATATATATATATATATATATATATATATATATATATACAGGGTGACCCCCAAAAAACGGGTCCCAACTCTAATTAGGTTTTGTTTCTTAGTGTTTTGTCCGAATGAAATGAAACTTTGGTCATAACTAGTTTATTATATTCAAAATATCACATAAAAACACTAGGGTCTTTGGCCTTTTTTTCTCTGTTCTACAGCAAATGTTCTAGATGGCCTCCATTTAGCTTTTGTTTGTTTTGGGTCACCCTGTATAAATATGTATATATAAATATGTGTGTGTGTGTGTGACTGAGAGATAGAGATAGAGAGACAGAGAGAGATCAAACAACCTCCGATCGTAAATTTTTTTTATCAGTAACGGTTAAATATAAGCTAAATTAAAGCTTTAGATTGTGAACTATCCCAGGAATCAGCGTTTTTTTTTTTTTTTTTTTTTTTTTTTTTTGCTGATTAAATTTGTTTGGTTTATGACGCGAACCAAAAGAAAGAAAAAAAAATAACTGGGTTTGTATTACTGTACACATAGATCCGAAAAAGTTGTCAAAAAACAAATATATAACAAATTAATTGTTTTTATTCAATGTAACATGCTTATTCAGCTCGAAAAACATGCAGTGTTTACCGATGTATTGGAAAATTCAAAATGGCGCCCGACACTCTCTTTAACATGGTAAGTTTGTAAAAGGGTGTTATAAATAATAAACTAGACAAAATACTATTAACAAAACACCGAATATATGTCAACTTATGTCACGGTAACATATAATGAGCGAATTTCTAACAGTATTTTACTGTAGAGGTATAAGTTTTTTGTTGTTTTTTTTTGCTGTTGTTTCTTGCTTTTTACAATTTTCGACTAAATACTTCTAAATTAAGCGGGGTTGCTTAGATCGTATTTTAAACTAAACTTCGGAGGTTGGAATGCCCCCCACCTAAAATGTACTTGGAAAAATCGATTTTATAGCCAGATTTAAGAATGGTTAGCCGAAAAAAGGGTGAAAAACAAAAAAAATAATCAATAAATAATTGTTACCAAAGGCAATAAATGCAACTTTTTTACTTACATGAATGAGTTTATTTTGTTTTAAAGTATTTTCAAGCGCTTTTCTTTTTTTAAATCTAGAATTGCGGGTGTGTGGGTGCGAAATATCTCCAGATTTTCTAGAATTCCCTGCTAGATTGCAAACGAAATCTCCTGATCTAGCAGGAAAACCGCTAAATTTGGAAACATTGGTCACGTGACAGGAAGCGCTAATAAATAATTGTCCTTAAATAAAAAAATGGCCTATCAGTACAAAGAAAACCACCTATTTATCATAGAAAAATTAAGTATAATGTTATGATTTAAAAAATATATATATAAAACCACACATATTATACCAAAACGTGGAAGCCATCCGTCCAGTGTTTTTTTAGACTATTAATTACGAACGAACCAAGAGTTACATTTTTATATATAGATATATATGTATAAATATATACATATATATATATATATCGATCTATGTATTTCACTTATTTTTATGTTGTAAACAAAATTGATATAACATAATCTGAATTTCTATAAAAAAAGAATTCTAAAAAAAATTATTATTCAAAAATACCGTGAAACTAAATTTTAACTTGAAAAAATATTTTTATAGCGCGATATCGAAAATGTATAAGCACTAAATTTTGCTTAATTTTATCTACCTTTAAATTTTTCTCAATTTTATCTACCTTTAAATTTTGCATAATTTTAACTACTTTTAAATTTTGCTTAATTTTATCTACCTTTAAATTTTGCTTAATTTTATCTACCTTTTAATTTTGCATAATTCTTTTATAAGAAAAAGTAATGAAAATAAAAGAATCATTGTGTTAATATATTCTACCTCTCAACGTCCCCATGTTAAGAACGGCTTTCGGAATAAACAACCGAAACCTCGAAGCCTTCTTAATATGGGTAGGTTGGATGTGTTCATACTACGCTTGGACATGTAAAAAAATACCAAAATATCTTTCCATACACAAACAAAACCAAAAAAATGGTACTCATGTATTGTTGGTACGGCGCTGAAATGATAATGGAATTGCAAAAGTCATTTTTAACATAAGGAGAAGGGGGTGTTTTGTAACTATTCTGTGCTTCCACCTAACAATTTAATAACAATAAAAAAAATCTCGTGAAACTTGAATTTAATATGATAAAACTATTTACAAATAGCGCGGTCCCAAAAACACAAATTCTATTACGAAAAAAATAAAAAATAAAAAAAACAGTTGCCATAAAAAACTATAACAGAACAATTTATGTAATTATTACGGTAAGTCTTTTGTTTTACTTTATTTACTTTTATCCGTTTAATTATTGAATTCTGTTCACTCGGTATACTCCGGCGGTTTCCGTCGTCTACCGCGCATTATCAAGCAAGCAAGACTCACGTAAATAAAAAAAAACGAATTAAAAAAAGAAAACAAAAACAAAACTCCGATTCCTCATTTATCAAATAACACGACAAATAAGTAATCACCTATTGTTATTTTTTCGAATGGAATGTATTCGTAAACGAAAGTCAGTTATTTTATACAAAAGTATAAATATATAATTGTAAAGGCATTTATTTAAAAGTCTGCGTAAGAAAATATAATTTTAAATAAAACAATTTCGTAATAAAAACATTTTGATACAGCAAAGAAATAAAATAATTAGATGGTGCTTATGTAAAACATAAAGAATTAATAATGGTATTTTAGCAGCAAAATAAGGAAGTAGTAATTATTTCTTACTTAAGTAATAACAGTGGAAGTACATCTTTTTCTGGTAAAAATCAAAGTAAATTTCGTTTTTGTTCGTTTTCTCAAGAATCATTGTTTCATTTTGTATGGTCGCCTTTTGGGTGGTGTAAATTGTTACCGGATTTCGTTTGCACAACTAAACAAATAATGTATCTAATTTATGAGTTCGCAATAACAAAATATGCATTTTAATTTTAAAGTATAATTTTATCATAAATTAACCAGAAAGTTAAGAGTTTTTAGTAAAGTATTTTCTTGTATGTAAAATGAAACTTAATCATCTATAAAGTGGAAATTGTAATAAATAACTTTACATGTGCAAATTATGAATGTTCAGTTCCAAATCAATCCAATATAAATCAAAGCCTTTTCGTTTTCGTTTCCGCAAGAACCATAGTTTAATTTTGTGTGGTCGCTTTATGGGAGTTATAACTCTGTATTGATTTTATTTGCGAAGAAATATCTGGGAAAACACACGCATTAACGCGTACATGTAAGTAAAACTTGTGATGATATAAAATCCAAGTGTAAGAAACAAATGTTTACGTAGATAAATGGCGCAGTGTTTGATATTGGAGAACCGTTAATTTAAGGCTGGAAGAATCGAATAACAGAATTTTAAAATGCCCACCTCTAATCCAATCGACTGGGCTGGATCTCAGCGCGGGAGATATTTTAATTTGTGTAGATGAGAAGTGGTAAGAATATGCGATGTTTCTTAATTCAGTTGGCAGATATGACGGCGTAGACACTGGAAAGCGAGAAAAATATATCTCCACGAGGTGAAGAATGTGCTCGCAGGAAGGCTTACAGAATAAGTGGTATAACTGCAAATACTACTTTTGCAGGATATGAAGAAGATGATGATGATGGCGCTCCTAGGAATGAATGTAACCTTTCATATTACTAATTAATGTATCTAAAATGTCGTTCTATATTTAAATAAGGTAATAGCTAATAGTGTAAACCTAACACATTTGTATGTGGCATCTGTTTTTGTAAATATACGGTATTTTGGTCCAGAGGGGAAAACAGCACCTCTCATATATATATATATATATATATATATATATATATATATATATATATACTATTATATATATATACTATTATATATATATATATGCATATTATGGCAGCAAGTTATTATTTAAGTATGTTTGATTGAACACGAGGGAGTCCTTTTTTTTAGACGCTTTTGTTATATAATTTTCTGATTCGCAAAGCGGTCTTTTTATTTCGACTTGCAGGTTGTATATTATGTCGCCTGATGGTTGTTGTCCGATCATATTCTTCTTAAATTCTTTCTCTCGGTACATCCGATCGATTATTTCTGTTCTATTAGTTTCTTAAGCTTAATGTATTTACAGTTACTTCTATTTTATTCATGTATTTTATATAATTATACTTTTTTATTGATAATAAACGCGGGTGCAGGATAAATAGGGAGAATTATCTTTATTTCTATCTTCTTATTTTATATTGTTACGCATTGGGAGCATAGTGGAATGGTGACGAGGATTCAGAACGAAGGGTGATAATCACATTTATATTTTGGTACATCACGACGACGATTGTGACTATTTACGGGGATTTATATTATTTATACAGAGTTAAGTGATTTATGCAACAGTGCTTGCTAACACAGAAGAGGGGAGATACACATTAATTGAAAAGAGGTTATACAAAGTTCGTTTATAGGTGATAGATAAAACAGATTTACCTTTTCAGTTGGTGGAATAAGGGCAGATAAGGGCAAGTTAAGAAATAATAGATGTTTCCTCATTCATACCAGCTGGATGATTATCAGGGATTCAAACTTTTACGACAACATTTTTTTTTACACAGTGATCCCCACTTATCAAGGCCCGGAAGCCACTCAGGGATAAGGGTTATTGCAAGTACATTACGTTAGTGTGGATATTTGCTGAAGGGTTTACTTAAGCGGGCGGTTCATTAGGAATTTGTTAACATTGGACTTGAAGACATCCAAGTTGTAGTTCGGTGGGAAGCAGGCAGACGGAACAGAGTTCCACAGGCGTGCAGTTCTAAGAAAGAAGCTTTGTTCATGGAATCCGCGTTTTGATTTAGGCACAGATATAAAATGGGGGAAATTTTTCACGGTGGATTCAGCTAGACGGGTGTGTTTCGTGAAAGATTGGCGAGGGGGGACCAGAGATTGGAGTTCAGACGAGCATATGCCATGGAAATAACGATAAAACAAGGACAGGCTCGCAACGTCTCTTCTGTGGGAGAGAGGTTGCAGGGTAGAGAAAAGGGCATTCCCCACTAAGCCACGAAGTCTATTTTGTACTCTGTCAAGGCAGGATAGGCTATTTTTTAGCAGCTCCTGCCCAGCTATGGCAACAGTATTCCATCCTTGGATGTACTCGACTTTTATATAGATAGAGAATTGCATCAGTAGTCAGATATCTTCTGGAGCGATAGAAGGATCCCACCATCTTTCCAGCGACATACTTGATGTACGTGTTCCATTTCAGATCAGGAGTAAAGGTCAAATCCAGAAGCTTGTCAAAACACGGGGCCTCACCCAGACGAGAGCCATCCATCACAATTGATGCCAGATGGGGATCAGAGCGTTGATGATGTAAGGATAGGAGTTTGGTGTTGGATGCATTAAAGGTAACCAGCCACATCTTCCCCCACTATTATTATTATTATTACATGGTCTTCTCTTCACCTTTCAGACCTCCATTGTTGTGCGACTTTCTTCTATGTCTGTGGTTCCGATTGTGATTCTGATTTTCTTTAACTTCACACCTTGTCTCAATATATTGAGAATCTCCTTTCACTATGGCGTCAGATGCTTCCCTTCGGAACGTGAAGTTTATTCACGTAGAATTTATCTTAGTGTTATGTCTGGCAAATAGCAACATGAAGAACAGAGAAACAGATAACAGTTGAAAACATTTATTACATGAAAACAACGGACAGGTTAAAAATGAAACAAACGAAAAGTGCTAGGTAATTCACCGAATATGCGTGGGTTGCTTTGGACTTAGATCCCTGTCTGGGATCGCCAGGAGTTATAGTTTATATGGACGATTGATTAGTCCATTTTGAGAGTTGTTCACCCACAACACCCCCTCCCAAGCTAATGTCTCCGGTTGTGAAACTGGTATCTTTTCGTTTTGGAGCAAATCGACAAGGGATCAATATGCTTCCTTTTTCTGCGACTTGGTTCTGAATGCAGTTGATTGACAATATTTAGCTATTTGCGAGAATGATGACGATCGTTCTGCATTCATAGGATTTAAATATATAGTATCTTTTAACACTTGCCTACTGGGTACAATTCTAACCTTTTCATATTATAATTTTTAAACTTATTTTCTTACTTACTGTGGTCTGTCCCATATTCAGAACAATATTTTATTTACTTTGTTATTTATTTACTGTTAAAATAGTAATAACAACAATAGTACTATTAATAATAATAATAATAATAATAATAATAATAATAATAATAATAATAATAATAACAACACTATATAAATAAATTAAATAAAATTGAATTAACTATTTCTACACCAGGATAATAAGACGTACCGATATAAAGCGTGCTTGAGAACAATATGACCGAACAAATAACTACTGGGTTCCATAATATAAAAAATACCAGCCGAAATAAATAAAAAAAACGCTAGGCGAATCGAAAATTTATTCAATAAAATCGAAAAAAAAGAACTCTGATGTATATAGGCAGACATGTGTGAAGATATATATATATATATATATATATATATATATATATATATATATATATATATAATTTGACGAGTTTGCTAAGAATATTTGCATATTAGCGAACTGGCGCTGGTGAGTCAGATGTATAAAAGTACAAATCGATTCGTCCATACATTGCGTAAGATATTTTTAAATAGAAAATAGATAACGTTTTTCTGATATTTTGGCCACTTACCATTTTCAAGTAAATATGATTGCTGTAAGCTGCTGGTTACGCAGTGCTATTATTTGACTAATAAATGCGTTGAAGGAATACCAATTTAAGTTGCTTTATTATGTTAGTAGATGTTTTTTATCGAACTAATACCAATACCCGATCCCCTAAAAAAGAAAAAAAAATCAAAATCCGAAGTAGTCCTTCCCGCTTCATTACGAGGGGCGTGCAAATAAGTAATGCCACTGATCCACTATCAGTAGTCTGATCTAGCTGAAATTTTGCATGTGCAATGATTTATATGTCTGTGGTTTATGTGGTAAATTACAGCTCTGAACTAATTGTGGTTTCTGTTTTACAGGTGTTTGAACTGAGTCAGGTGTGAAATGAAGCCTGTTCAATGTCGAGCGGTGATCCAGTTTTTGTATTTGAAAGGACGCACACCACAGGAGACTTTAGATGAAATGAAGCGAAATGCCCCATCATATGACCTTGTAAAACGCTGGCATCGTGAATTCAAACATGACCGGAAGTCTGCGGAAACAGCTCCCAGACTTGGTTGCGCCTCTTCTGCCATTGATGAGACATCTGTCTGTCAAGTTGAGGCTGCGATTTTGGAAGATTGGGGCATTACTATTCGGCAAATAGCCCAATATGTCAATATTAGTACATGGTCTGTAAACTATTATTCATGATCATTTGCATATGCATAAGGTGTCTACCAGATGGATTCCCAGGTTACTCAGATCATTCAAGAAACGAGAACGCGTCGAGTGCTCGAGGATGAATTTGGAGATGTGCCAAGAAGATGAGCAAAAGTTTTTCAAAAGACTGATTACAAAGGATGACACCTGAGTCGATCACTATGATCCAGATACCAAAGCCTATTCAATGCAGTGGAAGCACTTGGACTCACCACCTCAAAAGAAGGCAAGAGTGCA
Organism: Euprymna scolopes; assembly: GCF_053919585.1. Taxonomy (NCBI): domain Eukaryota; kingdom Metazoa; phylum Mollusca; class Cephalopoda; order Sepiida; family Sepiolidae; genus Euprymna; species Euprymna scolopes. The sequence goes on from NC_136510.1 coordinate 111,410,187, forward strand.
GCCCTCCGCTGGCAAGGTCATGCTCACAGTCTTCTGGAACCAGGACAGAGTAGTGATGACAGATTTTCTGGCAAAGTGTACCACAATTATAGGAGCCTATTACGCTTCACTTTTGAGGAAATTAAGGGAAGCAACCAAAATCAAGAGGCGGGGTAAAATCAGCAAAGGTACCCTCCTCCTGCAGGACAACGCTTCGGTCCACAACTCGCATGTCGCCAGATAAGAAGCACGGGCGTGTGATTATGAAATCCTCCCCCATTCTCCCTACTCTCTTGACCTGGCACCCTCTGACTTTCACCTCTTTCCAGCAATGAATTTGTTTTTGAAAGGAAAGCGTTTCCCAGATGATGCAGCCTTGATTTCTGAAGTCACGTCGTGGTTGGAGGACCAACCTGGGGTGTTCTAAAAAAACGGTATCTAGAGCTGCATCTAACGATGGGAGAAATGCATAATTCTGGCTGGTTCCTATGTAGAGAAAGACTAATAACTGTGCCAAGTTTCGTTGCTCTACTGCTATGGGAAGTAGGTCAGGAGCATTACTTATTGCACGCCCCTTGTATATCAGTATTGTCCTATGATTAGGTGACTTTTTGTTATGGTAGAAGTGTCAAGCTGTACCGGTGATTTTTCTGTGTATTTTTTTATCAATATGATAATTTAAGTATATTTTTATCAATATGAATATTTATAGGCAAAGTACATGATTTTCATTTTTTAAATGTTTGTCTGAAATAACTTTAATACAAATGATGTTTCCAATCAGGTTTAAAATTTTAATATTTAATCTAGGTCGAAATGTTTACGCTCACACTAGTGAAATAGAAAACAGGAATAGATTAAAGAAGAAAAATGAGACTAATAAAATCATATTTTAACAATTTTTATTGATTTGCGTCAGATCCATTGCACCCCTTGTATTTTTTCAATTAATTGTTTTTATATAAACGTTAATAAATGATTCAAGCAAAAATCTTCATATCACTCAATATATATATATATATATATATATATATATATATATATATATATATATATTAAAATGAGAAATTTGCAAAAACGAAATACGAAGACACCAGATACTTAATGACTATACTCCAAAACCTACACCACAAAAAAAATAAAATCACGCTAGAACAAAACTTTACAGAATTGCCCTTCTTACCTGGCCTTCTGCCATCTGGCCGCTGCGTAGGGATTCTCTAACGTCTCTGGGAACTCGGTTTACTTATGACAAGCAGGCATGCAAGATACACAAGATGATGTATGCATTTGTATATTGGTTTATTTCACACACAGAAATCTCATATTCCGCAGCATGGAGTGATATCAACGTTCTCGTACTTGTGACATTTCTCTCCATCCATTTGGGGATTGTCGCCCTTATGGAAGACTTGCAAAACCCATCTTCTAATCGAATTCGCGAACTCGACTCACTAAAGTTAACCCAGCTTATTCAAACCGGAACTGCTGACACGTCACACCGGGCCCCCATTTGGATCAGTCCAGTGCAAACTGATCGGTCAACCAAGTTGGATATCTGTCACAGCATTACTCTTTGACTATTTATGAACTTGCATGCTGCCCTAATCTATTGCTTCACACGATTAAATCTTTTGGGGTTTTTTTCGCTAGATAATTAGATAGACCGATAGATGGATAAACAGCTAACATACATTTAAATGCTTCTACCTGTTTTTTTTTTTTAAATACGCCTAATACAAACAACTTTTTATAGATTATACATGTATTTCGGTATATCCTATTTACTGTTTCAACTTGATCACCTTCTTTCTCCGATGTCTATTCTATCTTTGCAATTTCTCCTTTCGTATTTTATTATTGACTCTTCTTTAATGATTCCAATTATTTTAACGTGGCTTATATATTTTTAAATACGATAATACGGCCCTTCAAATTTACCATTATATATTATACCTAATTTTAATTATTACTACCGTTTCATCATATTCCTTCTTTCTCATTTTCTTTCAAAGTGCCATAAGCAATATGTTCTTAGTTTGCTTTTAGTCTAATTCTTGCACTTCACCTCCTCAGATAATACGTACTTACCTTCAAAATCGCATTGTCTAAAAAGTTTTCTTCTTTAATTACCTTTTCCATTTCGTCATTGTTCTGATGGTATAATAAAGTTATATATATATATATATATATATATATATATATATATACATATATATATAAGTGTGTGTGTAATAAAGTTATATACATATGTATGTGGGTATATGTGTGTGTAATATTCCTTCTCATCTCATATTTAATAATATATATATATATATATATATGCATGCACTGTTATATTCAATATGCATTGAAAATCTAAATCAAAAATATAATTACGGAAAAAGATATATTAGCAAAAATACATGTATATATATATAAATATATATAAATATACAAATATATATGTCAATGTACATATATCTAAAAACGTGTATATGATAAGTGGTTATATTAAACATACATTGAATTTCTATAAAAAAGTATTTATATACGCAGAGTACAATATTATTGAAATATAATTATATATATATATATAAATATATATATATATATTCCGAATAAATAAACATATATATATATATATATATAATTGCAACGTCTAGTCAAACGAATGCCACTCCCTCAGGAATTTAAAAGTCCATGAGCCCCAAAATGACTTTCTTCGCCACAGGACCATTTTAATAGACAAGTGGGTGAGGGCGTATCTATACGCAGATGATGTTACAGGATCTAAGCTTTGTATTACAGCTAACTCTCTCTCTCTCTCTCTCTCTCTCTCTCTCTCTCTGCTCCAAATATTGAGATCCAGCAACAAACAAGAGCAAGATAGCCAGCAACAAGTTAAACTGCAGACCAGCTTAATGCGGATGCTGGTTTCCGCTTTATGTTTTTTTTTTAAATCAGAGATTTGCTTCTCCTAGAAAGGTTGCCTTAACCATAGCTTCCGGGAGCGCTCTCAACCCCAACATACACACACACGGTGCTAGTTAGCTGTTGACCCTGACAAAGGGTTCATTCGCCCTTTGGAAGTCTTGTTTTTATACTTCAGGGAGACTAGCCATCCTCCTCACCAAACAAGTATAGCGGGGGAACCAGTTTAGTCGCAGTAGTACTGAGTTACATGGTAGTACTGAGTTACATGGTACCAGTAGCATATGATATATCCTGACACACACACACACATACATATATATATATATATATATATATATATATATAGACACAAACGCGCACGCGCACGCGCACGCACGCGCACACATACATACACACAAGTGGCTTTCGATGTACTGCATCTCATCAGTGACGTGCTCCGACAAAGGCGCGAACCCAGGTCGTCGCACGCAAGCAGTGTGCAATACTGACAACCTAACCATATGGGTCACGGCGCAATCTATTGGTTATGCCTTGAGTTTTAAATTCTTATATTTTTATCCAGTTCCACGATGTGACAATCAACGCGTCTTATACCATTAAGATAATTACTGCTGGTATGCAGGCGGTAGATATCACATATACAAATATTAACTGAAATTAGCCGACTAAATATATATATATATATATATATATATGTGTGTGTGTGTGTGTGTGTGTGTGTGTGTGTGTGTGTGCGTGTGTGTGAAATTGGGATCAATACTGCAACGATATAATCTTGAGGGATAGAATTACCATGCGAAGCAGCACGGATTAGTATATCGACTACGTTGAAACCGCTATCACCTCTAAACAGCAATAATTCAACAGGTATCCTATCAAATCCGGATGTATTTCCTTGTATTTATTTCTGTTAATGTGTTTTTGGTCTCATCAATCCTGGGATCAGCCATTATCTCATCGACGCCTCTGCTTTTGAAGGAGACTATCAATGACTATATCATTTGAGACGGATTATCAAAAAGATCTTGAAAATATTCTTATCGATCATTTCCTGACCACCTCAACATTGATATATATGCATTTTTGCGGCCCTAACTTGTCTAGATATTTGCTGACAATTGAAGACACCACTTGGTTTTTAATCGTCGTTTTCTTTTATTTTTGTTTCTTTATACACTTTCCGCTTGTTATTCTGGCTGATCCATTAAAGCTCAAACATATCTCGCGAGCATTTTTTTCTCTTCCAAAACATTTTCTATCAAACCACTCCCCATTTTTGGTTTTCTTAAAGCCAATAATTTCAGCTGCTTTTCTATATACTTGTGGCTAAAATCGTTCTCATGTTCCGTCAAATGAAGTATTAATACATGAGGTCTGAACAGTTTTTTTAAGATTCCTTATTTTGTAACTTGGAGCCATCGATACGCTTAGGGACTTTTACTGCATTGCTCTGACCTTTTTCCTTTGTACGCATCTTAGATTTAGCACGGACAAGATAGTGATCAGTGTCACAGTCTGCATAAGTATTACAGTACCCATATCCTGAATATATATATATATATATATATATATATATATATATATATGCGTATATATACCTATATATATATACATATGTATACATGTATATATATATACATGTATATATACATATGTATACACACAAACACACACACACACACATATATATATATGTATATACGTACGGATACACACACGAACACCCATATATTCGTATATACGTATGTATACACGCACACAAACACACACACACAGACGCACACAAACACACAAACACACACAAACACACACGAACACAAACACACACACACACATATATATATATATATATATATATATATATATATATATATATATATATATATAAGTTCTTGCGTAGCGTACGATTGTTCCGTTTTTTTATTAAATCTTTTCATACACGTATATCGCAATTTCTAAATGTACGGCAGTGCCTTCCTTTCCGCCAGCAGAAAAGTTAACTGTAATGAATGTCATTCGATGTGACTTCACGTGATTTAGCGTGACGCGGAAAGAGGGATTTTGTATTGCATTTTTTGCCGATCTTTTTCCATTCATTGGAAAAAAAATCTTCTTCTCAAAAACATATTTGATAATATCAGAATACCTGGTATTTATGTTCATCATTTTTTATTCGATTCAAACACACACATACACATACACATACGTGTATATTTACAATTACATTTTATTAGAACATCGTTGTTATCGTATTCAATGCAGATGAATATATTATTATTTACTCAGTAGAAGTAGTTACAGAGTCGATCGTCAAATATTTTTCTATGGAAACAACGTGTGGTATTAGCTGGAGTCTGAAGGACAAATGGTCTCCCCAGATTTCCAGTACACTCGACCCTTTTCGATAGCCTTTGCCGATTAATATTCGTTTTCCAGTACTGCTGCCCATTTGTGCTTGTAGAATTTGTCTGGGTTTTCAAGGTGCAATTGCCTGCATAGTTGTGATTAAACTACTTTCCCTTACTTGGTCGTGTCTATTTTTATATCATGCTTGGACTAGTTTACTGCATTCGCTTGTTATGTTGTTTATTGTATTGGTTCTTTGTCCACAGAATCTGCATTTGCTGTTTACTTGTGTCTTGTCGATCCTTGCTTTGATATGTATGTTTCTAATCGCGTTCTCTTGAATGACTCTTATTAGGGATTAAGTTTCTCTCTTTAGGTTTCCATTTCTATCCACTTTTTAAGTATTTTCCTTAGTCTCATCTTTTGTAATCCTTATGAATCGTCGTGTAACTGCTTTTCCTCCCTTTTCTCTTTCTTCATATAATTCATTGTTTCTTTTTTCTAACTTGTTCGTTTCTTTACCCTCTCTTCCTTCGATTATTATTCTTTCGATGTTCTGCGTTATATATTCTTCTAATTCTTTTTTTCGTGCCATATACACAGTATTCTATACAAACCGACCCTCTTAGCCTGTTTTTCTTTTTTACATAGAGTCGGTTATTGTAATCTTTTGGATGTAGTGCATTTTAGGGCGTGCATCACCCTTATAAAGATAGAAGATTTCATCGGTAGTGAGATCCCTACTTGAGCGGTAGAATAGTCCAACAATTTTTCCAGCGATCGTGGCAACATATTTATTGGATACGTTCCATTTAAGATCAGTAGCTTCTTAGAGCATGGTGATTTCTCAGGAGGAGAACTATTCATTCTAATTGGAGCCTGATGGGCGTCAAAGCGATTATGATGAAGAGAAAGTAGCTTATTATCCAGCCATCTCTCCCCCCTTGCACAACGTGCAAAAGATCAGAAAACATAGTCAGCATAAATGTCTACGAATAACCTACGGATATTATTTGGTGAATCATTTACGGGGATCAAGAAGAGAGTAATGCCCAGGATGAAACACTGATGGGCGCTAGCATTGATACTATGTGCTTCTGATATCTTTCCGTCGACAACGACTCTTATAACACTATCAGAGGGAAGATATTTAATAATTGAGAAGACTTTCAGCTATTCCGTAGCTGGCAATCTGCTGACAGACACGTATGCCATACCCTATCAAAAGCCATTTATATGCCAAGATTATCGTCTCAGAAACAAAGCTTTTATTAAGAAATTCATTAATCTTATGTAATTTTTTACTTAGCATGTCAGCAATAGATATCAAGAACGGGGATTATATTGAATGTCACTGCGCAGATTCTTCTTTGGTGAGGTGGTCGAACACTTCTCAGTTTATTACAGGTTCCAGCAACTTACTCATGACCACGAATTGGACAACATCATATTCTTTTCATTGTTTAGACTATCGAGTGTGTATCAGTTGATATCATATGCTTTTATATAGAGTGATGTTGATCAACAGTGTCTAACTGTGTCGGATGTACAGTCGAGTGTCAAAACAAATAAAAGATTATTCTGTTGCGATAGCCCTACTTATGACTAAAAAAACGACTTTACACACAAATCGACTGAATCCCAATGTAAGTTCTTTAACAGCGACGATTAAAAAAAAAAAAAAAAAAAAAAATATCCGACTCGAATTTTACTTTCACCAAAGTAACTCTTTCGTTCAAAAAACGAACCCCCCCCTTTTGAGCAAAACACGATTTAATTTTCAATTCCGCATGTAAAAATAACTTTTAAATAAATACAAGTCGTACGAATCACATTTAAAGTTATTTTAACACCGACGATTTTTTAAAACACGATAAAATCCGACTCGAATCGTACTTTCATGAAATAATATTAGTTTAAAAACGACAACTTTTTTCTTTTCAATGCAGCAGGATTTCATTTTAAATTTCTCGTTGAAAAACGATGACTTTAATGCACACAAGTCGTTACAATCGCATTTCAAGTTCTGTTAACAGCGACGACTTTTTTTCAGCAAATATAACCGAATTTCATTCCAAATTCCTCGTTTAAAAACGAAAACTTTTTTTAATACATACTAGTAGACCGAATCGCATTTCAACAGGTTCATTTGACGACGCTAGTTAAAAATATCCAAGGAAGCCCACTGGAAGAACCAAACTAAATGCCCCACTCACTTAATTATATCTTCAACCTTCACAGTTTTACACGACCCATTCAATTCTCCCTTTGACAACGCTTTTCAATTTTCAACGCGACTTTTAATTTTTCAGGTTTGACGCAAATCATTTAAACTTTCCCATTTAATCTCGGCCGCATCGGTCCCACATTTAAAACCGAAGTAGCTTCAGATAGAAAAAAAACCAGGACTGCATTCTTGGCAACATTCGAACATTCTCCGCTCTAACACGTTCAGTCCAGTTCTCTAGAACTCAACTCAACTCAACTCAATTCAACTCCACTCTACTCCACTGCCAACGTCTTCACTCTCGGGCTTATATTCGCTAACTTTTATGCAAATTAAGAGGCCATCGAACCTGATGATTTGTGTCCTTTTCGTGCCCCATCGGTCGGGTTTCGAGTTCGCACATGCAACCCTTGGTAACCCGCCACCGGGAGTATATTAACACTACAATTTTCCCTACATTATTTTACGACGTATCAACATTTTTCAATTCGACTTCTATTTAACCCATAGTTAGGACCCTAACAGGTACTACTACTGCGGCTAATAGTGGGCCTGGGAGCAATGGCAATTAAGGGGAAGAGGGGTCCACACTCCCCAAAGCGCACAAGCTGGGGCTCATCATCGAATATAGTTTAGGGTCATATCCAGGACCAACACTGATTTGTCTGTATTGAGTGAGAAGTTTATGATGTGATAGTATATATTTATTTTTGTGTGTTGTTGTATTCCAGAATAAACTTATCTTGTTTGGTAGGATAACTATCTTTTTGTTTTTAGGCAAAATCAGTTTTTATAAAAAGGGGGCACCTTAAATAAAAATATAGGGTAGCCATACCGAAATTATTTCATTTGGGCTTCGAATATTATGGTATTATTATATATTATTATGATATGTTATTATGTTTTGTTTATTTTACAAAGAACTCACCACTTATCAAGGCCTAGCAGCCGCTCGATGATAAGTGTTAACAGGCGTATAGTGGTCAAAAGGAAATAGCAATCGTTAGAAATGTAAATTAGATAAATTGAATTACTCATCAAGAACTTGTTTACATTGGACGTGAAGGTAGACATATTGTAGCCAGCTGGAAAGCAGGTGAACAGAAGAGAGTTCTGCAGGTGCGCAGTTCTGAGAAATAAGCTTTGTTCATTGAATCTACGTTTAGGTTTAGGCACAGATAAAGGTTGGGGGAAATTGTTGATAGTGTTTACAGCCAAACGAGTGTTTCTCGTGAATGTTTGGCGAGGGAGGACCATAGATCGGAGCTCTGACGAGCACTTGCCATGGAAATGAGAATAAAACAGAGACAGGCTCTTTTGTTAGAAATATGTTAAAGGGAAGAGAAATGCGCACCCTCCCACTAGGTTACGAAGTCATTTTTGAACACTGGCAAGACAGGATAAGATCTTTTTATCAGCTCATGCCCAGATGTGGCAGCAATACTCAATGTTTTTTTTTTTACACAGTGATCACCACTTATCAAGGCCCGGAAGCCACTCAGGGATAAGGGTTATTGCAAGTACAGTACGTTAGTGTGGAGATTTGATGAAGTGTTTACTTAAGGGGCTGGTTCATTAGGAATTTGTTAACATTGGACTTGAAGACATCCAAGTTGTAGTCCGGTGGGAAGCAGGCAGACGGAACAGAGTTCCACAGGCGTGCAGTTCTAAGAAAGAAGCTTTGTTCATGGAATCCGCGTTTTGATTTAGGCACAAATATAGAGTGGGGGAAATTTTTCACAGTAGATTCAGCTAGACGGGTGTTTTTCGTGAAAGATTGGCGAGGGGGGGC
>NC_136510.1:111424446-111436946 GCF_053919585.1 Euprymna scolopes
ATATAGGAGTGTGAAACATACGTTTACCATCATTCAATCCCGGGCAACGTTGCGTCTTCCTGATACTATCGTATGTGAATAGAAACAATTATTTTCTTTTTTCTCAGTAAAAATGCTTCTTAAATATGAGTTCCAAAGAAGTTCTCTAATAATAAGAGTTTCTTCTATATATTTCCATGTTAATCAATTTATCAATAAGATTCCAGATTCTTTTTATATGCATTTAAAATTGTTTTAGACTCTTATAATATTATTGTCATACATCTTATGAGATGTATGACATATTTTTCACGGTTCCAATGTCAAATGAACAGATACAACAGGAATTGAAATGCACCCTATTAAACCCTGATGTTCACAGCCGGTGAATTTAAAAAAAAAATGCAATCTGCACCCGAGGACAATTTAGAATAACGATATGCAATACTTTTTTTTTTTTTTTTAACTTGGATAAAATGTCACAGAAATGCCTCGAATACTTCAGACTACTTTTGGACCATCTTGCATGAATCAAGTATCAGTTTTTGAGTGGCTTAAGAGATTCAAGGAAGGCAGGAAGTCTCTGCGGGATTATGAGATCTGTGGGAGGAGTAAGAGAGACAACCCCATGTTTATAGATCCTGCCTTGACAGAGTACAAAATAGACCTCGGGGCTTAGTGGAGGATGCGCTTTTCTCTTCCCTGCAACCTCTCTCCCACAGAAGAAACGTTGCAAGCCTATATTTGTTTTATCGTTATTTCCATGGAAGGTGCTCGTATTAACTCCAATCTCTGGTCCCCACTCACCAATCCTTTACGAAAAACACCCGTCTAGCTGAATCCACTGTCAAAAACTTTCCCCACTCTTTATCTATGCCTAAATCAAAAGATAGATTCCATGAACAAAGCTTCTTTCTTAGAACTGCATGCGTGTGGAACTCTGTTCCGTCTGCCTGCTTCCCTCCTGACTACAACTTGGGTGTCTTCAAGTTCAACGTAAACAAATTCCTGATGAACCGCCCCCTTAAGTAGACACTTTAAATATCCACACTAACGTACTGTACTTACAATAACCCTTATCCCTGAGTGGCTTCCGGGCCTTGATAAGTGGTGACCACCTTGTAAAAAAAATCATGCCAATGTGTAAAATGTAGACACAATTATTCGCAAGGAAATGAAGATGCCAAAGATTTGAGGGAGTTTAGTGTCAACGGTGCTAAGAGAAAATCAGAAAGAAAGTCGTTGTCATGATGAAACTTGGCATCAAGACATCTGTAGTCTAGACCTTGCACCCTGTGAATATTGGCTATATGCTAAGCTCAACGAAAACTTTGGAGGGTGTCGTTATGAAACAATTGATTAGATGGAAGAGGCTGCGTCGATGGTCATTGACACGCCCACGCTAGACTAATTCCAGGAGACCTTCCAGAATTAGTTGGTACGGTAAAATAAGTGCATTGAAGATTACTTCGAAAGGTACTAGCAATAAAAGTGTCCATACGAAAAACGTCTAGAAACCTATCGTTCTTTTCCTCACTCTTCCTTTTTCTTATATTTTTCCTGCCTTATTTTCTGTTTATTTTGGTGCCTACAGGGGTCTTTCCCTTTCCTCTAAAAATTGTAATCTCCCTGTGTCTTTATGTTACGCTCACTCCCTCGTCTCACTCCCTCGTCTAACCCCTTCGTTTTCACCTTCCTTTTGTAACCTATCGTATCCACCCTCTTTCTCTTTACGGTCGTCTATCACTCGCCATCGTCATATGCCAATGGTTCTGAACATTTTTTTTAAATCATGACTTTCTTTTCTTTTTAATGTATTTTGGTGAACCCTTATAGCTTATTTTATTTTTCAGTAATGCAAAGAAAACGAAAGAACATATCTCAACAGTTTATCTTGAAGCAAGACTGAACCAATATTAACGTTACATGTACCATGGGGGTCCACAGGGACCCCGGTTGAGAACGATGGTCCTATGCCCTGATCAGCGGATCTCTTTTTTCTCTATTTCTCAGTTATTAGCCATCTTTTCTTCATCTTTTTGCTTTGCATTAACCATCTTTTTCCGGTTATGTCTTTATGAACTTCACGTCTCAATATTTACGTATATCTGTTAAATTCTATCTCTTTTGTCTTTTAGAACGAGGATACTAAAAAGAGCTCCCTGTTGGTTTCTAATAAAAAGCAGGGCAATGTTGGCAGCTGGTTTGGCTGCCGCATACCCAACATTACCATCTTCAAAGTAAAAAAAAAAAGCAAAAAGCCTTATTCTTGTGATGTATGTGGCCATGTTTTATTAAGGAGTTTCAATTTACGAAAACACCAGTGCCTTATCACTATCTTGCTTATCTTTCACGTTCGGACTCTTTCTCCCTCTATCTTATTTCACTCTCATTATAACTCACTCTCTAATATACGAACGCAAAATCTATTCCCTCTCTCTCTCTCTTTCAGATAATCTATTTATTTTACCTTTCTATTGCTTTCTATTTTTCTTAAAATACCTTTTTGACTCACTCCTTCTCTTCATTGTAAAGAAAACTATCTGATCTATTTATTCCTAAGAAGTGCTAATCGCAAAAGAAACTGTTACTCTCTTAATTATTATCTCATTCATATTAATTGCCAATTTCCTCCCCATACCTCACTGTCGGCGACATTTCGATCACTCTTTCGCTTAATTTATTTGTCTACGTCTGAAGATACCTCATTTATAGTCTTATATATTATGTATCCTATATGTGTTTTAAATTTTTTAAAAATCTTGTAAAACTTTGTGGTATATTTACATTTTATGGAGGTTAGGCGCGAACGTACACCCAATAATTTTATTATACCATATTTCTTCAAACTGAAACATAATTATCAAATTATACTTACGCAAATAGATATGAAAAGTCTTTGTTAAAGTTTGCGCCATATTTCCATGGAGCACAGGCGCGAACGCAAACCCCAAAATTTTATTTTACCATCCCAATTTAAGTTGAAACATACTTATCAAAGTATTCTTATGTACATCTATATAAAAAGCCTTTGTAAACGTTTTGTTTTTCATTTTTTTATTTCCGTACTTTGGGGGCAGACCCCACAATTTTTATTAACCACCGTTCTGCCAGATAAAACATACCCATTCCTAATCCTCGATACATCTTCTACCATTATATGTAATCACTTTTTTAAAATAGTAAACCATATAGGAGCCTATTCGTGACCAGACACACACACAGACGGTCAGCTTTATATATATATATATATATATATATATATATATATATATATATATATATATATATTGCTGGTCGGATATTTCCTCATCTTCAGAGGATATCTTCCTAGCGGAAACCATATGTAAATTCATTCTGGACTCACAGCAATAAATTTTCTATATACTGCTGTGGCTACACATTGAGCACTCTCGTCCGGTTTTTTTACTACTGATGAAATAAATAAATAAATAAATAAATAAATATATACACACACACACACACACATATATATATATATATATATATATATATATATATATATATATATATATATATGCAGTTAATGTTCGCCGAATGGATACGGTTTTTGCTAATCAAGCCAGCGATGGTTTGTGTTGCCAAGTTCGAATCTATCGACTGATGATAAGCGTGACACGCTTTTAGACTATTGATACCCACGTAACAGTGCCTGTCCGTGAATAGCTGGTCTCGCGAGGATCGGAATCTACAACTACGTTTCTTCTGATCGACATTTCTACAAAATCTCAGTGGCAAGTGAATTCTGTCTACAGGACGACTGGAAACAAATGTTGAGATCAGCGGTGAACACATATAGCGTCGAGAATTCACAAATGGTCGCCCGTCTTGTGCTCACCGGGCTCAACGTTGCTCAATTTTTGATGATCTGGCGCGAACCGGTGTGTGAACGCGATTATGCCGAATGTATGTTTCAGAATGTTTGCGTATAATGCGTTTTATATTAATGCCAGAAAATGACTCCTGCATCACTTATCCAGTATTCTATTAAGAGGCACCGGAAAAGTTCCTATGAAACACTAATAAGAGAGATTAAAATGTATAGAAATTTAAAAAAAAATGAAAATTTTAACAAAAGTAACACAACTTTTGCAGAATAGATGAATATCCAAGAAAATATCCAAATCTAGTGGGTATATATGCTAAACCAATGTTGGCACGAGCTAACACACACACACACACACACACACACACACACACACACACACATATATATATATATATATATATACATATACATAAGCATTTTCCCCTGCATAGATAATAGATATCTCCTAAACCGTTTAAGTAGAATTAACACTCATACACACTATATCTTTCCTTAAGCCTTAAAACGTATACTACACACATTTTAGTCTATGATAAAGACCCTATACACCTTTCTACATAATACTCTATGTAATACGCTCCTCCCTTATTTAGAAGTCGATAATACTACCCCCTTACATCATCTATTATTTAAATAGATCTATTTCGTTCCTAATGAATCCCACGCTAGACGCCGTATCCCCCATATGTAACTTAGCATATTCTCTAATCTTCTGATGAGAAGCATTAGGCTTCGAAATGTCCTGGCATAAAGAGTCCTTTCTATCCCCTAACTAATTGTTTGTATTCCCTTATTGAATAAATGAATCAATTTATATTTACCAATATGTAGTTTTTGTGACTTCATTTCCCATTCCTATTGTTCTCCTATAGAAGCTCCAATGATACTTGTTGAGCTTTATATCGTCCAGATAAGTCTCCGCTAATAGAATTGAGCTCACTCTTTTCTTCTAACGCACCAAGCTATACACACACACACATACACACACAGACACACACACACACACACATATATATATATATATATTTATATATATATATATATATATATATATATATATATATATATATATATATATATATATATATATATATGTTCCCCGGACTTGAGCTTCTTTTTCAGGATCCTTAATTTGTGTACAGTTTTTAACTTTGCGTGTGCGTGTGTTTTTCTGTATTGCCATTTGGACCCATTCACGCTGTTTTTTCTGTGTTTTTTTTTCATGCTATTTTGCATGTACCCAGTTTCCTTTGTGGAATATGGTCACAAATATTGACTTGACGGCACCTAACAAACAATGTAAGGTAGCGGGAAAAGAAATTTTTCTGTATTCTTATCATGTGTCTCGTTGTCTCTCTTTATGCATGTGTTCGTAATAACCTAGTGTGGGTGTGCTTATATATAAGGAATAAACAATACTTTTTATCTTTTATCTTGGTCTTCTGTAGGATCGATTCTTCCCGTTACTGGTTGACGAGCTGCAAAGGACACCTCAGGCGAAAACACACCGACAATTTCTGGCACGGATTACTTTATTCCTTCTGCAGGTAAACTTAGAGAGGCCATCGCATTGTTGACGCAAACTTTATGCGTTTTTCCTACAACATATTCTTGCGTCCCTCGACATTTCTGTTTTGTCCTAAATCGGAAACAAGACTCATTTGCATGCGAGCAGAAAAATATATTCCTCTTTTTTTTCTGCTGTTGTTTTCCTTCATTCAATTTTTTTTTTCAAGAACAGAACTATTTTTTCAGGTGCAACCGGTGACCTTAGCTACAACGTTTGACAAACGCAAATTTAGACCCTTTGAACTCTTTCCGCACTGACAATTATACACAGCAAAATAACAATTTTCTAATATGTCGACGTAAGCCGGGATAAATTACATATCACACACACACACATACACACACACACACACACACACACATATATATATATATATATATATAATGGGTTAAGAAATTCCAACGAAAGAAAGATGTATATTTAAATAAGGGAGTAGTCACCAACAATGTGTATTTTTTAACATTATTTTATTATTCCGTGTCTTGGTTTTTCGTTGAGAATTATGTTTGGATCATTGTAATAATGTTTTTAAGTCATTGAAATCGTTTTTACGTACGTTTCAGACGTTCTGTGATGCGTCCTCGTCAGAAATTATTTTCAAATGTGTTGGAGATGTAAAAATGGCGATTTTCGTAGGTAATTTGAGTTTTTTCGAAGGGGTGGAGGCTTGTAAGTGTTTATTATTCATCGGCATGCTCAATTTTATTGCTCTTTTATTGGGCTTGTGAGGGAGACCGTTAACCTGGCTGTAGTCGCTATCTCTTTTTCCTAATGTTTTTTTTTCTTTTCTTTAGGGTGGGGTAGGTGTGTGTGTGTCTGTATTGTTTTTAAAGGCATTTATTGTGGCTGGTTTTATTTGGTGTAGGGGAATTTCTTGTGTTGAAGTTTCGTCGAAATTCTCTTTGAGTTTCTGATATTGACTTCTTCAACCGAAAATACGATTCTACGATAAATATCCGCTCCTCGGTAGTGTAACAACTCAGGATGATATTGAAAGGGTTATACTTGATGATCTGAAAAGACAAAAGAAAAATATAAAAAATTAAAAAGGTTATGATTTTTTTTTAACCATAAGCTTTTTGGGGGACAAACTGCATATATATATATATATATATATATATATATATATATATATATATATATATATATATATATATCATATTATAAGCTCTATTTCCTATTTAGCTTTATCGAGCTTTTACATGTGGCTAAGATAATTTTATAAATATTAATTCTTTAATATTTATAATATACTTTAATTTTACCATCTTGGTTCATATGGTAAATTTAATTGTAATTTTTATTTTATATACATATGTGTGTGTGCGTGTGTGTGTGTGTTATTTGTGTTTTTGCGATATGTTTTAAATGAATTCAGTTATTTACGAAAGTGCATTTTACCTAAATGCGAGTTGAGAATAATTTTCCCTTTAACCAATTTGGTACCCCCACATTGGGAGGGGCATATATATTATTTTATTTTTAAAATATAATTATCCACTATAATCCACTAATTATATTATATTTTAAAAATAATATATATATATATACATATATATATATATATATATATAATTTTATTCATTCAATGAATTTAAAAATTTATGACGTGAAATGTTTGAATTTCAAATCAACAGATTTTTATTATTCAATGTAAGAAAAAAATACATTTTAAATATTATAACTCCTCATTCTAGAGTATTTCGATGTCTACCATCTCTTCAGAGGAAAACATATTAGCAAATAGTTATAATGGTTTACACCTTATTTTCCAAAATCATGGTACATCACAAGTAAAAGTTGTTTAAGTACCCAAATGTCATAGAGTAAGGAAATGAACTGAAAGAATTGCGTAAGTAGTTTAGTTTTCATATATAAATGATTACCGCAATTGAGGATGATCTAAAAAATGATTTTCCTCAAAACAATAGAAGATGCTTAGATTCACATCAAAGAGTGTGCGTCCATTTAATCTAGGCGATTAGTGATGAAATAAAAACTTCCTCGTTAGACTTGGCAGACGAATAAATGCAATTCAAATTATTTATCAACGAAGTTCAGTATTTATTTCTAAGTTTTGTTTTATGAGAATTGATATCTATTATTATGAGTTTTCATATTGATTACTATTCTGATAATGCTTCGGCCGATGAAACCTTGAACCTTTTTTGTTGTAAACAAAACGTAAAGCATTTATTTTGTATAATATCCTCACTGTTGACTTCCCTAAATAAATTCGTCACCGTTGCGGTCCCGTTAATGCCAGGTTTTCTATTCTAATAGTTTCTTCCCTCGATCAGCTAGACTTTAGAATTTCTTTCTTGCTACCTGCTTCCCTGGCGGTGCTGATATGCAGAAGTTAAATGTAAAATAAACAAACATAGTGTTAATGTTTCCTAGGCATGCTATGATAGTAGCTCCTTGCGTTCAAGTTGCGATAGCCTTGTTAGTCGTAAACGTAAGTAAAATAATTGATTGTTACGGACTATCGTTTTCAACTTAGTCTCACAATATCCTTGCCGATATATATTTCGCCATTCTTCGGATGTATCTTGGCAATGGTTGTTTTGGCATTCAACTATAACTTCTATAGTCAGGATACAAACGAAGACTATCGGAGATACCTAAGCGAACAGATGGAAAAAATAACAACCAAAGTAGGAACAGTAGTTTGAAACAGTTCAAATACAAAAATTAAAATTGTATTTATAACCTGATATAAAATAGATTACAGGAGTACAGATAATGCAATAAGTTTAAATATTTCCATCACGTTTAAGGTTTACGATTACAACGTTAAGTGGCGAAAATTTACTTTGGCAATTCGTAAAAAAATAAAAATAAAAACTGGAAAATAAGAAATAAAAATCCGGGTTCGGAATTTTTCTCTTTAAACATAAGTCGTTTATTAACGTTTTTCTTTCTCCCCGTCTCAACACTAGCATAAATATCTCTCACCATTATCGATCTCACCTGGCGTACACTTCTCTTCTCCGACTAAGAGCCAGCCCTAGCGAGCCATTTCTACTCTTTGACTTTACACGCCCATTTTCTTCGACGCGCACTTTGCTTCTCCACTCGATCACGTGGTGTCCTTTTTTCTGTTTATTTCAGACGTAAGCCCTGAAAGACTTGTCAATTTGCATACGCGTTCAAACGCTGCTCCTGCTGCAAATACAAACGTTTGCCATCCATACTTCGACTGCTGCTGATATTTTTCATACGTGCTCATATGAACTCTGTTACATAATGACTGTGAGTAGAGTGATATAATTGCGTGTCTTGTTCTCCGACTAGTTATTTTAGGTAGTGATTATTAGTACTTCGTTCAAACTGGAATCTGTCCTGCGTTGTTGTGATTATTCGTTTATACACGACAAGAATTTGTAAAACCTGGTTTCTGATCATTACCCTCATATCATTTGGATTCGAATATTCTGTTGTTTAACATAAATCTCCTTCTTGTCAGATTTATGTCTAGAAAGACAGAGTGTACTTAGGGGAGGGGCTACGAGAATATTACCAACATCCCAAGTGAAAGCGATTTGTTGAACGAATTCAGTTCGAACTTTGAACATCTAAGTCGTCAGTTTGTACTGTTAACTTCTTGTCACCGACATCTCAATTTTCCTAGTATTGTTTTTGGATTAGCCTCCAGCGTGTAAGCTCAAGGTATTTAACTAATTAATATTATTAGTTTGATGGAGATAATTATAATCCTCTAAGGCCGGTCCTTTTTTTACATTCTGGTGGGGGATTCTGAGTCGATCGTTTAGGAAAATATTTAAACATTTTTTTCTATTTATTTTACAAAAGACTCGCCACAGGAGATGTCTTATCAACAATTTGTTTAAGTTTTACTTGAAGACGATTATATTGTAGTAAACTTGAAACCAGACAAACGGAAGAAAGTTCCACAGACGTGCAGTTTTAATATAGAACCGTGGTTCATGGAATCTAGGTTTAGGTTTAAGCACAGATAAAGAGTGGGAAAATATCGGAATTAGTTTACCCTCTCTACATTGCAATGACATTGGAATAAGTAAATACATTAAGAATTTATATTCGTTTGTGTATTCATTCTTTTGAGGACTATTATGCTTGTTTCTATAATGGTTTGTGTTACCCTACGTTTCGGTCTACTCACCCTCCTGCCTTCTCTGATGTATTAACCACGGCAAAACTGTATCCCCAGCAATTACTTCCTTTCACATTCGTTTCGAAGCAACAACTATGGAAGGCAGTAATTGATGAGGATCCAATTACAAGACTCAGTATTTTTATGCCTTCCTAGTTAATCATCCAAAGAAGGCCAGAGGATTAGTTGGCTGAAACCTGGTGCAACAACAGCAATTATGAAGATGAGGATAACATCCCACAAAAGAATAAATACACATATTATGCACCATCATCTTAAAAGGATTCCAAACGCAAAAACCAAACAAACAATATATAATAACTTTTATTTTTTCGAAAACGCGAAAAAAAATGTATATATAGGAATGCGAGTCAACATTTGAGGTAGTTTTGCTGGCGTGAGAATAATAATACTTAAAATTGAAAATGTCAACGATCAGTCCATCGTGGCTGAACAAAACAACTGCCTTTCAAAGGAGATTATGCTGATGCCTACAATATCCAGGTTTGAGGCCGCCTTGGATCAACATTAAGTCTATATAGCTGTAATAGTTTCCAACTGTATTAGACACACCGTCTTTCATTTTGCTATTTTTGTGTCAAGAAAAATTGGAGGAATGATAAAACATAAAACGAAGGAAAGCTCTGTTTCCTTATGCAAACCAAATTGAAACACGAAAAGTTAAAAATTTAATAAAAAAGACGATTACATACTTTCCGACCAAAGCCAGCCCTATTACCTAATTGTTGTAACTAAGAAGGAAATGTATTCTTTTTATGGCCAGGTATATTTAAAAAAATCAATAAATCTTAATCACATTCTTAAATATTTATTTATTTTTGTAATTTGTATAGTTTATATTTACACAAACCTAATTTACAGTGGTAAATATTTTGTGGAGTGAAATATCGTATTTTCAATAAAGCTGTAGATAAGTTCGTACCAACTCATGGATCAAGAAGAACACACATTCTCGCAGAAATAATGATTCCTTGACAACAGTTATAAAACCAAATAATAGTCATTTTGCGATATTTAATGCGGCATCGTTCACGTTCCATTTTAATTAATTCAACTGTAACAGAGAGCTGTAGTGCGAAAGTCATATTCATTCCTCCTAAACAACTGCAGAACATGACCCTTGTTTTCAAAGCAATTGTTACCTACTATTTATAGATTTAAGAGCAGTAAACGTTTAAACTTTCCATATTCAAACATATATCGTTTTTACTAATATTCAAGTAAACCCAATGAAATATGGAAATTAAATATAGTTCTTCCAGTTCATCGATTTACACGCAGTCGCAATCGCTCCGATGCGATATTGCGGCTTACAAGATTTATAAACGCCATCAATTATAAAACGCGTGCCAATATACTTTAGCAAACTGTCATGTTTCGTAAAGGATGTGGACATGCATTTATGCAAAAGCGCCACTTCGATAAAACTGCGTCAGAATGGAACGATGCCATGAATGCATAGTGATTACGTAAGATAAAGTTGGAGCCATTGCAAAAAATATAAATTCTAAACATTTATAGGCCCCTAAAAATGATAGGATTCTCTATCATATAAAAGAAAATTAAGGAATGCAGACATTTAGTATGGAGATTGCTTCAAGCATAATGTGAGAAGCGTGAAGATAACACTTTTAGTTCAAAAACTATCCCAAAATTAGTATTATGCGAATAGATTGTGATTTAAAAAAAGTGCAATTATTTGCCATTTTTGCAGAAACATCGTCTATTGAATATATAGAGTACACGAAGAACCAGAGTAAAAGAAACATTATTTGGACGGAAGAGATCGTTACCCTATAGGTTATTTCTATTTTACGAAGGCGCATTAACTCGTTTGTGAGCAGTGATGGAATAACGAATGTCCCTATTGGAGAATTCACATAAAAAATGGGAAATACCGCTCATAGAATATATAGAATGCATAAGAACAAGAGAAAAACTAACTATTCGGACTGAGTAGATCGTTACTATATAGGTTACCTCTATTTTACGAGGGGGGCCTAACTCGGTTGTGAGTAGTGATAGAATTATACTGGCAATTTTCGTAACAATTATCCCTACTGGATCATTTACATAAAAACGCATTCGGCCACCTCTGACCTCGTGGAAGTAGTGGCATGTAACTAACTATCTACATACTAAGGTCGACCACTTAAGAAGATAAGGTTATGATACGTCACGGCTTCGCTGATACGGCGTCACCGATTCGGCTTTCCTGATCCCGCGTAACCAATTCGGCGTCAAATTAGCGATTCATTGTAATAGTCAAAGTATTTTTTTTTAATTTGAAAATAAACTCAGTAAATATTGATAGTCTTTCTTTAAATACAGTTACAATAAAATTATTAAAAGAAAAAAAATAATTTAATTAAAATAAAGAAGTTTGAAATAACCGAGTTTCTTTAAGACACACCACGTAGCAAACAACACTCAGTAGTAAACAACAAGAATATATCGTTTCTAACTTTTGGAGAAGAGAATTGGTTATTTGCATTATTCTTCATCAGACCGCAAGGACCCGTGGCGGAGTGATTAGCGTACGGAGAACAATCAATCGTGAAAGTGATATTCTCCTGATGGTTGAAGGTTCAATGCTCAGTGGAGGCGACCGAAAAATTACAATTGTGAATTACTTAGGACCTCTATCCAGTCATAGCTGACGGAAGAAGAGCACACTACCCCCATGAAATAAATAAAGGGCTCCGCTCGAAATTCCGCCCAAATTCCCGAGTCCGACAGAAACATTCCCAAGTTCGACAAGATACACCTGAAGAAGGTCGGTGATTATATCGACCGAAAGGATGCATAATGATACAACGAGAGTATATTTTCATCTTGTTTTTCTTTATTAAAAAATGTCAAAATATGTTATGTCTTTAATTCTTTGAAAGTAATTATAAAATAATTAACTTAAAACGGTTTTGCTAAGTCCGACGTTTATC
>NC_136510.1:111441946-111481946 GCF_053919585.1 Euprymna scolopes
TTAAGGAGTTGCCGTTCTTTATGTCTTTTCTATGTTCACTGAGTCTTATTTCTACCTTACGTTGTGTTTCTCCTATATATGTTTAGTGGCAGTTATTACAAGCGATAGAGTATATACCGGCCTTGGATGTGAAGGTTTCGGAGAAGTGCCTTGTGGATTGTAATGTTAGGTTTATCGTAAATGAAGTAGTTTGTATCGTGTGTATGCCAGTCTGTTGAGAATGTTGAACATTGCTTTATTATAAGAATGGGTTGGAATCAGGAGACATCAATTTAGTAGGGATGTGCTTATTTTGTCATGTTTTTGTTTGTTTATGGCAACATATGTTTTTCTGGGTTGTTTTCCTCGCATTAGATATGAAATATGTCAGATATTGTAACCCATACAAATAAAACAACACTTTGCAACAACCCACCAAAATATGGTATACACTCGATAACACCAGGCACGCCTCGGAAACCTTCACATTAATCACCGGTATATGTTCTATCCTAAATCCTGATGATGTCTCCTGAAATAGGGAAGAAACGTTGATTACCATTTATTTATTTTAGGTGTTCATTTCATTCGCATATAAATATATATATAAATATATATATATATATATATATATATATATATATATATATATGTATATATATAGTTATATATTATTTACAAATGAATCACCACTTAGCAAGGCCCAGAAGCCACTCGAGGATAAGGTTTAAAGAGAGTACAGTGGTCACAGGGACAATATCATAGTACAGGTTAGAAGTGTATATTTGTTAAAGGGGATTACTTAAGATGAACGATTGTTTACATTGGACTTGAAGAAAGCCAGCTAGAAGCCAGTAAATGGACGAGAGTTTCTCAGGTGTGCAGTTCTTAGAAAGAAACTTTGTTCATGGAATCTACGTTTAGGGTTAGGCACTGATAAAAAGTGGTGAGGAATTACTGATAGTGTTTTCAGCCAAACGAGTGTTTCCCGTGAGTGTTTGTCAAGGGGGAACATAGATTGGAGCTCACAACATCTCTTCTGTGAGAAAGAGGTTGCAGGGAAGAGAAAAGGGCACCCCCCACGAGGCTACCAATTCTATTCGGAACTCTGTCAAGGCAGGATGAGTTCTTCCTAGCAGCTCCCTCCTAGATGTGATAGCAATACTTCATCCTTGGACGGTTCTGACTCTTATATAGGTAGAGAATTGAATCAGTGGGTAGATATCTACTGGATCGATAGAAGGATTCAATCATATTTCCAGAGACCTTGGCAGCGGATTTGATT
Source organism: Euprymna scolopes (assembly GCF_053919585.1). Lineage (NCBI taxonomy): Eukaryota > Metazoa > Mollusca > Cephalopoda > Sepiida > Sepiolidae > Euprymna > Euprymna scolopes. Next base: position 111,443,211 of record NC_136510.1, read on the forward strand.
TACGTATTTCATTTTAGATCAGGAGTAAAGGTCAAAAGCAGAAGCTTGTCAAAACAAGACGAGAGCCATTCATTTCAATTGATGCCAGATGGGGATCAGAGCGTTGATGACGCAAAGATAGAAGGTTTGTTTTTGATGCATTAAAGGTAACCATCCACTTTATTCGCATTTTGCCACATACTTAAGATCAGAGAAGAGAGAATCAGAGAGAACTTGGTCTTTTACGGCCTTTAATGTGCTGCCTCAAATGGTAGTGTCGTCAGCAAAAATGTCTGCGCATGATCTAAGGATTTGATTTGAAAGATTATTAATATCGATCATGAAGAGAGTTGGACCAAGAGTGGAACTATGAGGGACTCCAGCATTAATGATTTTGCCCATCTTCCACTACTTTTATTAACCTATCAAATTATTTAATAATTGAAAAGACATTTCCAGCTATACCATAGCTGTAGATCTTGTGAAGTCAACCCTTCTACCATACCCTATCAAAGGTCTTTTGATATGTCAAAGACAATTGCCCTAGGAAGAAGGCCTCTGTTCGCTTATCCTATGATAAATAATCGTAAGCACATCTGAAGTAGATCTAGCAGAACGGAAACCGGATTGCATGTAGCAAAAAAGGTTATTTATGCTGAAGTGGTTGACTACTTCTTTATTTATCACATATTCAAGTAACTTATCTCTCTCTCTCTATATATATATATATATATAATATATATATGTATATATATGTGTGTATATATGTATATATATGTATATCCATGTATATATATATGTGTGTGTATATATATGTATATATATATATATATATATATATATATATATATATATATATATACGAAGAGAGAGAAATATGAGTCCTATAAAATATTATATAAATGAATATAATATATTAATATTTTTCTATATTTCCTAAGTAATTCAAATTGGAACGTGTAAGATGGTCATTTTATATTTACACGTAATACGTAAACTCTATTTACGTGGAAGTCTACTATATGCCGCTTTCAAGGTGGCATATGAGATGAAGTATCTGAGATATTCTCGTAAAACCGCTGATTATTATTTTCTTTAAATTTCAAATAGGGCAATTATATAAAATCCGCATTGACCTTCAGAATGACCTCCACCATATGGCATAGACATTGCCAACCTTTCATTGTCATTTGCATCAACCTTCAACTCGACCTGTTAAGGTCAATTAATGATTAGGGTCTGATCCTATTGGAAAACCTTCATTGCGTCGTATTTCATGAAGACCCTAATGTCGAATGATTGTTCTGCGTTGAAAAACACAAGACCCATACTGATTACCTCTCCTTAGATTAACGATCTGAGAGATAATGTTTAAATTAGAACTGATGGCAATCAGGCCGTAATCGTATTCCGGTTGTGGAAGGCGCGTAGAAAGATAACGTGACAATGTTTTAAAATCTAATCAGGTTTCTGCAATTACTTGTTTTTTTATGTGTGTGTGTGTTTTTCTTTCATTATTGAAATTCAGTAATATCTGGTGTTGCTCCGGGGAACAATCTGGTTTATCCCTCTGATTTACATCATGGGAACCATCTTTTCGGTGGACTAGCTTAATAGGCATTTATCAAATCCTACAGATATTTGGAGGTTTTAATTAGATTAAGTTTGCCTATTTTTACGACATGTTGCTATTTTTATTTTAATAACACTAAATAATACAGGAGATAATATAGAGGTCAAAATTGGGATCAAAGTTTTTAAAAATTACCTCTGCGGTCTCTATGAAATTACTCAGACAATTTTTGGTATAAACATTTGAAATTTTACATAAAGTGTATTAACACGTAGAACAAGTTAATAACAGGCTGAACTGCTAGTATATCTATAAAAGTGAAAATGTCTGCTGTGTGTGTGTGAGAGAAAAAGTGTGTGTGTGTGCATGTGTCTGTGTGTGTACGTTTCCCTACCACATTACTCTGCAAATTTCCAGTCTAGAGACTCAATATTTTACATAAGGGGTATTGACATGTAGGAAAACATTTTTAATCGGTTTTTGGCCAGAAATTTGGCTTTCAAGGGGTCAAGGTCCAACGATTTGACCTTTCAAAACTCTACCAAACTCCTCCGCCAATTTCTGGTCCAAAGAATTGAAATTTTAGTAGGTTACTTTTTAATTTTATTTAAGCCCCAAAGAAATAATGGTAAGGCGTCAAAATTGGGGTCAAAGTTAAAATATTTGACCTCTGCGGTCTCTGCAAAATTACTCTGCCAATCTTTGGTCTACACATTTGAGATTTGATGTTAAGTGTATTCAGAGATAGGGCAAGCTTTTTAATAGGTTTGGGCTTAAAATTTGAGCTACTAAAGAGTCAAAGATCTAAAGATGTTACCTTTGAGGTATCTAGAAAACTATATAGCCAATTCTGGGTGTAAACATTTGTTAATTTATACATGATCGGTATTCAGACATGAGGAAAGCGGTTCAATCAATTTAGGGGCAAAAAGTTTGCTGCCAGAAGGTCAAAGTAATTAGCATGTGTAATTAATGACATATAATATTTGTATTGTTTTCTCTGCTCCCGCCTCTGTAATCTTCACCTTGTGTCTAGCCTGGATAGCATAATTAAAAATTTAACAGCGTAAATTCTCATATATGCTTTGTTTTTAATTCGGAAATTTTAAAAGTCGTGGAAAAGGGAATGCTACTATAAAAGCAAACGACGGAGTTTAATTTATTTTTCTGAATAATCACTTATATTTTCAATGCACATTTGTCCGGGGTAATCAACCTCTTTCCCACAGAAGAGACGTAGCGAGCCTGTCATTATTCTATCGTTACTTCCATGGCAGGTGCTCGTCTGAGCTCCATTCTCTGTTCCCCCGTCGCCAATCTTTCTCAAAAAACACCCGACTAGCTGAAACCATCGTCAATAATTTTCCCCACTTCCTATCTGTGCCTAAATCAAAGCGTAGATTCCATGAACAAAGCTTCTTTCTTAGAACTGCACGCCTGTGGAACTGTTCCGCTTGCCTGTTTCCATCCCGACTTCAACCTGGATGTCTTCAAGACGAACACATACAAATTCCTGATGAACCGCCCCCCCCTAAGTAATGACACCTTACCAATTCTCCAATACTATTGCTACACTATCCCTTTGATTACTGTACACACAATAACCCTTATCCCTGAGTGGCCATTGGGCCTTGATAAGTGGTGAACTACATGTAAAAAAAAATAGTCGATATATTTAGGGCATAATATCATAAAATTTAACAATAAATCTGAGTCCTATATTTTATCGCTTATGAAAAACATTTTACAATCCATGAAAAAATTCGGATTTTATTATCAATATTATATATATTGATTGAGCGTGTTTTAATTCTATTTTAGAGCCATACTCTTCGTGTTTCAATTTTTAAACTAACAAACCTACACATAAATTTCTCATTTAGAATACAGCGAATGAAACAACCGTTCCAAAATATTTCTCAACGCAATGTTACACAATATGCGATATATTGTTGTTAGATATTAATTTAATATGACTTATGTAAAATGTGATGTACTTATGATTTTATTATTAAAGAATATCATTACATATGTTTCACGTTCATTTAATAAAATCATATTTTACTTAAGATTTTCCTGCTCCATAAAAGCAATAGGAAAAGGTTTAGCAAAAATTGAACTAATCAAATTCGACAAACTTAATATTTGATATTGTTAGATTATGTGTTGCATTTACGTGATCAATATAAGATATGAACAAAAAAAAATACCATATAAAATAAATATTGTTTGTATTAAACGTGGCGAATAGATACCACCATTCTAATATTTTTTGAGATAGGGCAAACTTTTTCATCAGTTTGGGTCGAAAATTATTAGTTACCAATATATAAATGTATGTATCTATGTTTGCATGCCTGCCTAAAACGTTCAATAGAGGCGACGGATTTTACCAAGATCAGTATTGTTTTAAACTTTGACCTTTCATACGACAAACATCGAAAAATTGGCTAAACACATTAATATCTTCCCCTTCAACTAGGCACTTTTCTACAGCGGGGGTCACTTTTTTCGCCGATATTTTTTAAAGTTATCCTCTCCTTTAGATTGTCTAGCCTTAATTTTAAAAAATGTCACTTCCGGTTTGGCGGTGGTCGTAACAGCATAGACGTTAGGTTTTTTTCCCCGTTCTTTTCCTCCTTCGCGGTACGGGTTCGTGCCTGCCTTCCTACTTCCACATTTATTTTTTGTTCCACAAACACATCCAAACATCCGGGTAACGCCGGGCCGAAATGATAGTATATATATATATATATATATATATATATATATATATATATATGTAAACGTTTAAAAACGCAAATATATACATGTGTGTGTTTAGTAAATAGAGATGTGTGAAGGATATATATAAAGCAACTAGGAACGGATAAATTTCACGAGAGAAGCAAGGTAACCTTTACTATTAATAGCAAAATTTCGTCAAACTTCGAAGCTTGCTTGAGTTGGAATTCCATTATCTACAATGATAAGTCTATTAGCCTTCAACTCTATAATGGACTTTCAGATTTGCTGCGAAAATTGCCTGTGACACTTGCTAAATTTCGACTCTTAAATATAATTCTGCATTTCCCGCTATTTCGGTAGGTATCTCTCCTTTTGTTAATCAATATATATATATATATATATATATATATATATATATATATATATATATATATATATATATATATAGTTCCACTGAAATCTTTGATATCTCTACGATTATATCAAAGAACCTTTGTGTGTTTGTCTGTGTGTCTATGTTTTCAGGCCCTATGAACTCCAAAACGGCTGGACGACTTTTTTGTAATTTCACGTAAATGTACCTAACGTGGCTGGAACTATAAGTAAATAGGTTTAGTATTGGAACGTGTTCAATAATTAGTGATAATCCAAAAAATACATTAAATCTGAAATGATTTTGAACAAAGTGTCCACTTCTACGTGCAGCATAAAACGTACATTTGAGAATATTATCACCGCACAAAAAGTGTGCCCAGCGTATAAAATCAACAGTAGACTATTTGATATGCATTCAAAATGTATATTTTTATTTATAATTGAACAATTATATCTACTCCTTTTACACTTTAAACTTGAATTAAGCCATTATCACTCATGAGTAGAAATGATAAGCACATAAAATAAAGAGTAAGTTCTTCGATATGACAGGGGCGCAGTCGAATGTATGTTCTGTTTAGAGCACAATTTAAGTATAATACTTGACTTTTGTAATTTAATCTTTTATGCTAGGAACTATATATGAAATACTTTTATAGGTTATAAACACTAGGTTCTCTACAGTGCAATGTATTATGGACTAAATTATTACAAGGGGGAATTTGAGGCTTCTTCCCGGTGCATATAGTCTTTTAGAGTGTATATGTTTGTGTACGTACATAATTATGTTTATGTACACCTACAGGCATTACGAGTCTACTGCTACATTGTTAGATAGTAATATGTTCAATATTATATACTTATATCAATACCTATAAGCATACCTATATAATTGTATAGGTGAATATAAAATAATGTATATGCATGCATATACAAATACCTTCGTTTTTAAAAAGTATTCACAGCAATATATTCACGTATTATATACACACATATATATATAAATTATATATATATAGATATATGTACATATATATATTATTTAATGCCTATATATATATGTATATATATATATATATATATAAAAGCATCTTAGAATTTGTTTGCGTAGATGTGTGCACGCAGCATATATATATATATATATATATATATATATATATATATATATATATGTAAGTAAGAAAATTAAAACTGTAAGTTGACTTTACAATAAAAATATATTACTCGGAATACATTCTATCTAAAGAACTATTTTACATTTTGGATCAACTCTCGAGGAGTTTCATTCAAGCTGAAATATTATGCGCGGTTTATTTTTATATTAGTTTTTTTAAATATCCAATATTTTTTCATTTTTTTATTTGGCAATATATAACTGCAATAAATTGCGATTTCACTTAATGACTTAACTAGCAAATTCTAGAATTGCTACAAATATAATTTGTTGATTTCTTTATGTCCTCTTATGAGAAGAATAATAAGAATAGCATTTTTTGAAACCCCGCTGAATCAGGACTTTGTTAATTGTTTATTGTAAAGTTCAGCTTATAGTTTTAATTTTCATGCTCTTATAATAAACTACTCTATTGCGTATTGAGCTTTTTAATTTGTTTGGGATTACATTATATATATATATATATATATATATATATATATATATATATATATATATATATATATAACTACTGTTATTTATATTAGTTTGAAGTTTACCATTGAGTATATCAGGAAAACACTGCATCCCTTTGTTTTCATTAATATATATATATATATATATATATATATATATATATATATGTGTGTGTGTGTGTGTGTGTGTAATCCTATTCTTATAGATGTCTTTATAGCTTGCAGAATACCAGAAACTTTTTAGAACTTGTAGATTTATTTAAAGAATTGTTAAAAGCATGTGAACTTCGCTCGAATTAGCAAACGTCGATTTTTAGATTATCGAAAAAATACGTTTTGAAAGCATCGAAAAATGGTGAATCACTAAGCGACACAGAAAGCATAAAGAAACTATACTTATTTCGAAGCGAAAAAGGTTGATAACGCGACATGAAATAATCTTACACGCACACACACACACACATATATATATATACATATATATATATATATATATATATATATATATATATATATATATACATATATATATATATATTAGTGTTGGGACAGTTGATGGGAGTCTGCAATCGAGAAAATCGGAACATTTTTATGTGTTTCGATCGACATCTGCATCGGAAACTGATGTGCCTTTTTTCCGATGCACACAACGATTATTTTTTATCGTTTTTATTTGTTTATTTCTTTTAAATATTTTTTCACAGTTTGTATTACTGATTAAACGATAAATATCGATTGATTTGAAACTACAATTAAAACTAAATCTACAGACCACAACGCGAAAATATATACATGTGGTTATCCGACCACCCTCTCTGAACAAAAAACAGCTTTATATGTAGAAGTTCACATAAAATAGGAATAGGTAATTGTACAGAATCGATAATTGTATCGGAATCGGCAAAATATTGGAATCGTTCCATCGCTAACACACGCACACACACACACACACACATATATATATATATATATATATATATATATATATATATACATATATACGAGCAAACAGTTAATAAAACATGTTAAAAACACTTTGAAATGAGTTAAAAACATAATTAATCTGAAAAGGAAACACTAGAAAAATGGATAGTCCTTAATCCGCGTAGTTTTGAAGAAATACTCTCCTTCTCATCAGAGTGTAGGAATTAGTAAAATGCGGGATCGGATTTTGCATGCAAAAGTATTTGATGAAACAACAAGCAAGTCAAATATCTTACTTGATAACAAAAAAAGTGAAGCAGAGGGAATGTGGTGAAGAAAAAAGTGATTACACATGAATGGATAGTCTGGTGGAAGATAAATAATCCAGTGACGGTAAAATCCAAATATATAACTTCAAGAAGGTTAATTGAATTTCCATTTGCACAAGTAAACCCCAAGGAAATCCCGTAATTGGAAGAAGATGGTCCATAATAATCCAAAGGAAGAAATCCATGGAATAATTCACAAAAATGTGTACAAGGAAAAAAGAAAAAAATCCAATAATATTAATAAAAGAAAAATAAGATATGCTTTTCACTCTACTGCTGAGACATAAATATAAGAAAGATCAGGGAAGAAATACATGCATATATATATATCTATATATATATATATATATATATATATATATATATCTATATATATATATATATACACTTGTGCCCGATATTATTCATACCCCTCGGATCTTTGAGATTTCTATAAGAATATTGCTCAAACCAGAAGGTAGACAATCTTAAAGGGATTTCAAACAATAAATCAAGCATAAGCATTTAATTTAAACTCAACAAATAAATAAATTATGCAAGTTTGAAACATTATACAAAGAAAAACAATAATGGCACTAGTTCAAAATTATTGATACCTCTCTTACTAATAGTCAATAGCATGCCCTTTATTCTTAATAACTGCCTGTAACCGTTTTGGATATTTATCAACAAGGTTTTTACAAGCATCAACACTGATTTCTGACCATTCTTCAATGCAGTAGTACTCCAAATCCCTCAAATTTCTAGGTTTCCGTTTTTTAACCTCAGTTTTCAATATGTGCCAGAGGTTTTCGATAGGGTTCAGGTCGGGACTCTGGCTAGGCCATTCCAAAACATTAATTTGATTATCCTCAAACCATTTCTTGACTATTTTGGCAGTATGTTTTGGATCATAATCCTGTTGAAGGACCCAGTTTAGTCCTAAATGGAGCTTCGCCGCATCCTGTCTAATGTTTTTCTGGAGTATCTCCAAATATTGCTCCTTCTACATGGTTCCATCTATCTTGATCAAACTACCTGGACCACTAGCTGAAAAGGAGCCCCAAAACATTAGGCTACCACCACCATGTTTCACCGTGGGTATGGTGTTCTTTGGGTTGTAAGCTTCTCCTTTCTTCCTCCAAACGTAAGAAGCATCTATATGGCCAAACAATTCAATTTTTGTTTCGTAAGTCCACAAAATACTTGAGAAAACGGACTCTGGAGAATTCACATGGGCCCTAGCAAACTTTAGACGTGCTGCAAGGTGTTTTCCGGTGTGCAGTGGAGTCCTTCGTGGTCTTCTTCCTTTCAGACCATTTTCATGCAGAGTCCTTTGCAATGTTTGCCTTGATATTTTTATGCCAGAAGACTCCAGATTTTCTAAAATGTCCTTAGTAGTGGTGGTTGGATTTGCATTAACACTTCTTACAATGTTCCTGGTGGCTCTAGCAGACAGTTTCCTTTTCCTTCCTCTACAAATCAAGTTGTTTGTTGTGTGGTGGCTCTGGAATTTTTTGATGATGCTCTGTACTGTTGCTGTAGGGACCTCAAATTTCTTGGAAATTGACTTGTAACCTTAACCATCCTTATGTGAATTCACAATTGTAGTCCTAAGATCATTACTAAACTCTTTTTTCTTCCCAATTCTAATAATTTTTATTCTTTTATTGGTTTTCAGTTGATATCATTTTAATTTCTGAAAAATGCAAAAAACGAAATGAAATTAATCAAAAGTTGTATAAAAGCATTCAAAATAAGAATCAAACAAGAAACAAACAGTCAGAAACTCGATTAATACTGAAAAAATAAGGGGGTATGATTATTTTTGAACATTGCAGATTTTATAAATAGCTGTATATTTCTTTTATTACAAGTATCCCGAGATTCTAAAATGACGAAAATGATCAGAAGAGGTTTATTAAGAATATGTATCAATATGGACGTAAACAATAAATTCTTGCAAAGTTACACCTAATAAACTCAATTTTCAAGGGGGGGTATGAATAATATCGGGCACAAGTGTATATATATATATATATATATAATCTAAAGGGTGCCGACAAAGTCTGGGTACATAATCTACATGGTGTCCACAAAGTCTAGCTACATTAAGTAGCCAGACTTTGTGGAACTCTGTACCGTGTATATAATTATATATATATATATATATATATATATGTATAAATATATATATATATATATATAAATATATATATATATATATTTATATAATTCGACTTAATCTTCATCTTATTCTGTACTATTAATAACATTCTATATGTTTATTTATGTGTGTGCATATACCCCAATACAATTTTCGAACGGATGCACCGACTTGAATTTTTTCTCCCCGAAAGGTCTGAGTCCCTATATTGTCCTTATCTATATATGGTTCGTAACCTACGACGCCTAGTCATAAAAAACGCCCAAAATAAGGGTGTTTGTGCCGTTTCATGACGTTGTCTGAAGTGTTACCTGCCCATGTCAACGGATTTTAGCACTGTCTGTAGACAGTCACGGTAACATCTTTCGGCATACGGACTGGGGTTGTGCCACAATGGATGACGCATCTGACTACGGATCAGAAGATTCCAGGTTTGAATCCTGGCAAGTTCGTAATAATTTAACCATTATTTTGCTCAACGTTTACTCATTATCCTTACCCTTTATTAGGGTATTTTTGTTTTTTCCAGGATTTTTGTTCATATAGGAATTTTCCATACTCCGACTTGACAGGGTAAGCGTTGATGGTAAGACGATGTTGAGTGTACTTTATGTTGAGTGTATTCGATTTTGTGTTTGACTCGGCGTTGTGTGTGCCGACTCAGCGCAGCCGTTAGTAATAAAATAAGATAAAAAAGAAAGTATATTACGATGTAAATTCGCGTCACGAAAACTTGAAAAATCATGTAATTTAAACAAGTTTTTTTTTCGATTTGTAACAATTTCAAGGATACAATTTTGCGTTACAAAGCTTTTTTATTTCAATAGTAAGGATTGATTATTAAACTCCTTTTTGTAAAACAATAGCCGATAAAACTAGCAAGTGGCTTCGTAAGAAATTTTGAATTTCTTAAGTTTAACAGATTATCTTTAACATAACATATTGCCTTTTAGGAATTTAACGCGTGATTTCATAGAGATATCAACGGCTACATTCTTAAACGTCCGTCTCACCTCATTTTTGTTTTCCCTCAATCGTTTACTATTTTCAACAAACAGAGCTATATGTATGCGCCGATAAGTTAGCACATAACTCATTCATTACGACTTGTCTAGTTTATATCAGGATTATATCTTCCTTCAGAAATCGTATTATATAATTTATATTATAAAACCCAGATCACTTTGCTTGCTTGCTTGGACGTTTAAACTATCCACTCAGTTTCTGACGTTCGGTTTCATAATAGCTGTCCCCTTACCTATTTTATGGCTGCCATTTCTTAAGTCCGATATTAGAAGGCACTGTTGCTATTCAAAGTATACACAAGGTCAAAAATATTTTTGTTTTAACTTACTTAAACGTGTTTTCTTTACAAATAAATGTAATTTAACTCAGTTGATTACAAAAACTGATTTAAATATAAATATATAAAATATAAGTATAATCATATTTACAATTAGATTTACTACTTTTAATAGTGCTCCTGTGGATTATCACGATTTATTTTTTCTTTCAGGCCTTACTTCAAAAATGTGTTCTTTTCAAAGACGGAGGAGGTAGACACTTGGTTTTATTAGTGCGTTTAATAGAGCCTCCTTAATTTTCGTGCTTGCAGTAGTGCTCTTAAGGTTCCTTGAGTTTTATTGTATCACTCATCACGTAAAAAATGTTTTCTCAAGCAAAAAAAAAATTACAATGTATTCTCTAAATAACTTTTTTTATTACATTTTTCATCTTACAATTAAAGGGCTAACTAGTGATTCATATTTTAATTTACGTGCATTCAGTTATTTGAGTTCATAAATTTTATCGATACTACAATAAAAAAGTGCTAATTAAGACTTTGTATTTTTCTACACCGATAGCCGATCTAGTTTTGTTTAATATCTAAGAAATAGATAAGCAAGCCTCGTTAGCTAGTTGATGTGTAATTTTTAGCTTTGAATAACCTTTTAATTGGCAAAAGGGTACAATGCAAAAGATGACACGGCACCGGGGAGGTGGAGTGTTGATTCATCTTACGCTTCGAGAAAAAAACAACCGGTTTAATTTCTGTTCCAGAGTAACGAACAAAGATGCTCCTAATACTCCAGATTCGCTAGCCCAGCGACCAACTTTCCAGAAACCATGTCATCTGAGTAATCTTCTTCTGACCGACATGTTCGTTATTACATTTAACCTTAGATGCGCAAAATCTGGCTTTGCCACTTAAACAAGGCATGAAGTGTGTTATCGACCCACCAATTTCTTGTGTTATCAAGTGAAATCTGTTCCTATGTTTCCCTCGTATAACCTTTTCACTGTTATCAGTCTTATTTGTTGCACAATGGACTCCCCCGTTGTTGTGTTGAGCCTAGCTTTTCAATCAAGTCAAACATATTCCCGTTTGCCTCGGGCGTGAGGACACAACCTTTTTTATAAGATACTATGTCAGGCAGTTTATCTGCCACAATTAATTGTTGTTAATCGATGTTAATCTCCTCGGATCAGGCTCTTATCATGTAACACACTGGTTCGCGTTAGAGCATCTTAGTTAAGCAGTGTAAAGCCTAGTCAGATCCAGATGAGTGACCATCGCTGTTTGTAAGAATATGTGAACACCTCCCTGTACTAACTCCAAAATGTAACGTCGTCGTCGCCCTTGACCGGAATATACATGCGACTGGGGGCCGCTTATGCGCTTGATATACGCATTGAACTAATTTCATTTATGCGAAGCCAGTTTCACTCGTGTAGGTTAAATTCTTCTAGAAAGAAAAAAAAGCTTCAATGGCGCTCGAGGATAAGCGTCATTTAGATTGTCTATTTGTAGGAGGACGCTAGTATAAAAAGTTCGAAACAATGATGATAAAATATATTTTATTAAAAAAGTTTGATTATTTAAGAAGGCATGTCAATGTGTAAATGTTACTGTGATTTGTAAAAGTTTAAAAAGCCAGAGCTAAGAGCTAATAATTAGAATTATTTTTATCTAATTGTCAAAAATAATTATAAACAATAATATACCGTAGTTTTGCCCTCATATTTTCCGTATCTCTTTCTGTAGTTTTGCTATTCTGCATACTTTTTTACCCTGCCTTGTTTACTTTTGTTTTAATACATGACAAAAACCTATTATAACCATATTTTTTATCCGAGTAAACTCTTAGATAATACTGATCAACAACAAAAATGCTGTCTTCGTTTTTCTTTTTTTCAGTCTTTCATAAGTCGAATCAAATGCGCTGAATCAGAAAAACCGTATATATTTCACCCAATCAAGTTAAGTATTCAAGCTATAGCCCCCTTTCGTTTTTTACGTTTTTGTTCATTTGTCCCATGTACGGAGCTTTCTAGCAAAAGTGGGGGGGGGGTGAAATCCCATTTCGAATAATTGTTTGGATTATACATTATTATTTTAATGACAGGAAGAGTTCCGGTTTAAGAGATTCCTATAATTATGTCAAAAAGGGATTAGTTTTAAATCATAAAATCTCGTTATCGAAATTTGGTGCAGTTACGTACTCAGCATTAAAGGGACTAATACTGGCTTGAACGTTTGTAATTGTTGCCTTCAACGACTCTTTGGTAGATAGAGAACTAGCACTCTTCTAAGCGTTGCACATCAACCGCGGCAAGGATACTGATTGCTTCAGTTGCTTGTATCAGGGTTTTACTTGATTGACTATAGAGACGCCTTTACATGATTGACCATAGAGAGGTTTCAAGCTAGCATCTTTGACGGTGATCAAATCCAGATTCTTAAAGATCAGTAAACGAGTTTGAACAGGATGCGTGGAAGCCATTTTTTCTGGCAGTGAAGAAATTGCTTCAAAATAATGTCAGAAACTACGCAGAATTTGTAAACAACATACTGACTCTTTTCAGTAGGTTGCAACATGAGCGTCAGGATACACTACCTATTTTCAAATACGGACTGGTTTTCTGATAATCAATGGGTGATAAACAGTGGGGAAGATTTCATCAGGATTTGAATAAGATTGAACCAGATATCAGGGTTGCTGGGACTCAATCATCATATTTGACTACTGTTATAATCTGAAGAGAGACTTCCTTGCCGCTGAGCATTCAGAGAGTTCTGTAAAACGGACGTTCAAGCCTTGAAGTTTGAACAATGGTAAAACAAGATAAAAACGACGTACAGTAATCGGTAATCTCCAAAAATACCGTTAGGGCTTACAACATGGCCGCCAGAAGAGTCACGTGATCCGGTAGGTGTATCAGAATTTTAGGCGGAATTTTTGACACCCCCAACAAAAAACTGCGAATAAAATATATAAAACTCGTAATTTCTGTTTTTAAAGTGGGTTGTCATTTTCTTTATGAAATATACTTCCAAAATAAACTATTACAGTCGTTTAAAACATAATAGAAGTATTATTTTTTATTTTTTAAAAACAATGTTTACAAAATGTCTACGAACGTGCGTAGACAAGTTAGACAAGTGGAAATGGAGGGGGAACTTTTACGAAAAAATTATTTATCAGAGGCATATTTGCAAGTCACAGTCAAGGAATATTGTTCAAAATACCTGAAAATAAAAGACTATTGTTGGCTTTTGGGTTGAAAGTAGCTGCAAATATATTCCAATAAATTATGGATACTATGTTAGCAGGATGATATTTTGCAATGAATTACTAAGACGGCATTCTAATAAGAAGCAATAATGTTGAAGAACATAACATCCATATTCGTGAGGTATTCAAGAGAATTGCAAACTACGGATTCAAAGTGGCTCTTGAAAATTGTGAACTTCGTATGAAAACATTGATTGGAAAGGTAGAAGACCTAACCCAAAAAGCACAGAAGCAATTAGAGGCATGCCTGGAGCGGACAATGTATTGAAATTATTGACATTCTTGGGCCTAGCGAACTACGATAATCCGTGCATCCCAAATATGCATGAATTAAAAGCATCGTTGAATGAATTATTGAAGAAGAATAAAAAATGCCACTGGGCAAAGGAATGCGAGGAAGCATTTCAAAAAATAAAAAAGTGTTTGTCATCGGATCTAGCTTTTGATCATTACGATCAAAAGAAGGAGTTAATTGTAGCAGCGAATGCGAGTGAATACGGTTTAGGAACAGTGCCTCTACTCAGATAAGAAAATGGGTCTACTAAACTAATTGCTCATGTCTCCAAAGTTTTATTAATTGCAGATAGACTTTAAAGAAGTTCTGGCAATTGGGTACCTTATGGAAGATCATTTGTCTTGAAAAATGACCATTGTCCATTACTGTCGATTTTTGGTTCATACCGCCAACAGGTTGCAGCAATGGAGCATTAATTTGCTAAACAACAATTTCAAAAATGCAACACCTACCATCTAAGAAAATTGCACATGCAGATGGTCTGTCCAGATTGATTTCAAGTTAAACGGACGAATAAATTAACATGATAAAAATTAACACTCGAAAAAATAAAAAAATGGACGAATAAATTAACATGATAAAAATGAAAAAAGCCAAAAGAAATGAAAAAGGATTCAAAATATTTCTGTTTTCGATATGTGATAATACCGCATGAAATGAAGACTTCGAAAAAGTTCATAAGGACCATTCTGAAACCTACAAAACTAAAGCTCTTGTGAGAAGATATGCATACTGGCCTAAAATGGACCAAAACGTAGAAACAATGGTACAATCATGCAAAGTTTGCCAAGTAAGAGCGAAACTCCCCCATAACAACATAATTACAGACATCTACCGCACACACACAGACACTCAACAATACCTCCACTTCAAAAGCCACCATCCTAAAAACTGTCTAAAATCAATACCCTACTCCCTAGCACGTCGAGTCTGCACCATACTAACAGACAGACACCTCAGTTCGACTAGACTGAATGAACTACAAATAACTCTGCGAAAAAGAGGATATCTACTACCATTAATACAGAAAGGTATTGAACTTTGGAGAAACATTCCAATAGACCAACTGAATTTCTTTCAATGCAGTTTGCAATTTGGAGACGGAATTGTTTTTGTTGAGATAAGTGATTTCAATCATGCTTTTTATTTTAGATTTAAAATATTAACAACTCCATTTTATTTCAGTATTTAATTTGTGTATTTCTGTTTTATTAAATGCTAGCTTTTTTTCTAGCCCAATACCGGCTTCCATCTTATCTCGAAATTACTTATAACGGCACCAACTTACTTTCGGAAGAACCCCCCCCCCCATCAGCCTTTTCTTTTATATCGTAAGCTTCTTAAAACGTTACTAGCTTAAGTTCAGAATAAAATCACGATTTTCTTTTAACGGCTAATTTAAAAAAAAATGTTTTGAACGCTACTAACTGAATTTCTTTCAATGCAGTTTGCAATTTGGAGACGGAATTGTTTTTGTTGAGATAAGTGATTTCAATCATGCTTTTTATTTTAGATTTAAAATATTAACAACTCCATTTTATTTCAGTATTTAATTTGTGTATTTCTGTTTTATTAAATGTTAGCTTTTTTTTTTTCCTCGTACATATGTTTATTTATCTACCGAGTTGATAGCAAAAATTACGAATTATACACATTTTTTAGTTCGTGTGAGGGGAATCTATCACCATACTTTCCCTTAAACACGTCTGTTGGACTTTTATTAAGTACAATACTTAATAGTTTTTTTTTTGTTTTTTTTTAATGGAGAGTAGAAAACGCATTGTGGATGCGTTATCGGCAGCTCCTGTTACTCTCGCTTCTTCTTATTTGTCCCTCAGTCCTCATTTTTTAAATGAGTGATTTTTCGGACAAAGGGAGAAGAAAAAGCTGTTTTCTAGGTTGGCAGTATTTTTGCGAACAGTTGGCTGAGATGGCGGAAATTTTCTGTTTCTATGTCTATCCTTGTAGCCATGTCACTAGTAAGGGTGCTGGAGGTAAACGTTTTGTCTGGGCTGACGTTATCCGCCTGATAGTCAGGGACCCGAACCTTGGATTAACCACTAAGGAGGCTGTCCTATCAGCAGGTGCAAAGTACTGGGGCTGCTGTATTGCCATTTGGTGAATGGATTCTGGACCATGCAGTAGCTTCTGGTGGGGCCTCTCGATGCCATACTAGTGGGTAATTGTTACGGATTTACCTTATCATTAGCTACAAATAAAAAAAAAAAAATCTTCGTTTCTTTTTCTCTCTTAATTTCCCCTCTCTGTCCTGCTCTAAGTAAATCTGTCGACCTAGTCCACAAATTCCAAAATTTCATCATGACAAGTTTCAAGAAAAAATACACGATTAAACCCGGTTCTCCAACTTTCAACGTAGACCCCTACTACCATGTCTCCTTCTCCAACATCAGGGGTCTTCGTTCTAACCTTCCAGAGGTTGAAACCCAATTACAGGAGACTAAACCAGACCTTTTATTTTTAAGTGAAACTGGCATTGGACAGGCTATTTCCCTAGATGAGTTTGCAATTTCAGGATACTCTAACTTAACTTCTAAATCTGACCCCCAAGATCGCCATGGGCATGGAATATGTGCCTATATTAAAGATAGCTTTCCATGTGGGACGGACATCTCCAGGGAAGATCCTAACTTACCCTATATGTGCTTCCGGGTTGCTTTAGCTCACACTACTGCATTTATATTTACTCTCTATCGCCCCCACAACAGCGGAGTTACTATCTTTCAAAGCATATCTGAGAAAATTGACCAAGTCCTTTCTACTTATCCTTCAGCTAACATTCACATATGTGGAGACTTCAATGTTCACAACGTCGAATGGTTGACCCACTCAAACAAGACCGATGATGAGGGGAGGTTCTGTCATGATTTCTCCATTGCCTATGACCTCACTCAGATTGTTCAGGAACCTACCCGTGTGCCCGATAATGACGGCCAGTATGCGAGCCTACTAGACCTTTTTCTCACAACTTGCCCTGAACTATGTTCAGTTTCTGTTCTGTCGCCTCTTGGATCTTCCGACCACTCTGTTGTATCAATTAAGATAAAAATGAAATGTAATAAGTCCCCAGACGTACCTCTTCATCGTACAGTATATCGATACACTAAGGCTGACTGGGATAGCTTCCGTACATTTATATCTGATCTACCTCTGCATTCCATGTTTAAAAAGGATGTGTCCTCTATAGTATTAGACCTAACTGAATGGTTAATTGTAGGTATTGACCATTTCATACCCTCTAAAAAGTTTCAGCAAAAACCTAACAGCCAGCCATGGTTCTCTCCAGAATGTGCTGCTGCCATTGCGCACAGAAATCACTTTTTCCACTGCTTCAAACGTAATAGATGTATGGAAACTAAAGCCGTTTTCAGGACTGCCAGCAACCATTGTAAGAAAGTAATAAGGAACGCAAGAGTGTTGTATGCTCAATCTGTTAAGTCCAAAGTAGCTGAGCAGCGGCTTGGTTCCCACCAGTTTTGGCAAATAGCAAACAGAATCCTGAACAGAAGCGTGTGCTCCATCCCAACTATTATCAATGGACCTGAGGTAATCTCGTCAGCATCAGACAAAGCCAAACTCTTTGTCAAGAACTTTGCAGCTAATTCTACCCTTTGCGACCAAGACCGCCAACCCCCAATATTTCCTCCTGTATCAGAAAACACGCTATGTGATATACGTATATCTGTACGTAATGTTGCGAAGCTAATCAAAAACCTTGATTCGAGTAAAGCAACTGGCCCTGATGGTATTCCAATTATAGTACTCAAAAAACTTCAACCTGAATTAGCGCCCATACTTACAAAACTGTTTAAACGTTGTCTTAAGGAGAATAGTTTCCCATCTCCCTGGAAAATCTCATCAGTATGCCCTGTATTTAAGAGTTCAGGTGATCGCTCATCCCCCTCTCAGTACAGGCCAATAAGTCTCCTGTGCGTCATGAGTAAGTTGCTAGAATCTGTGTTAAATACAGAAGTAATCAAACATCTCAACAAAAATAACCTTCTAGTGACACTCAATATGGTTTCCGTTCTGCTAGATCTACAGCAGATGTCCTTACAGTTATATCGCATAGGATTAGCAAATCTCTCGACGGTGGCAATCTTTCTAGGGCAATTGCTCTTGACATATCTAAAGCCTTTGATAGGGTATGGCATAAAGGTTTACTTCATAAGATCGCTAGCTATGATATAGCTGGAAAAGTCTTCTCAATTATTAAATCATTTCTTTCTGATAGGTTCATAAGAGTAGTAGTTGAGGGGCAAAAATCAGAAGCTCACAGTATTAATGCCGGTGTCACTCAGGGATCCATCCTGGGCCCAACTCTTTTCCTGATCTACATTAATGATCTTCCAAATCATATCCTTACATCATTTGTAGACATTTATGCTGACGACACTACCATTTATGGTACCACATCTAAGACAGTAAACGACCAAGTTCTCTCCAATTCTCTCTCCTCTGATCTTGAGCACGTAGTACAATGGGGAAAGGAGTGGCTGGTTACTTTTAATGCATCTAAAACCAAGCTTCTCTCTTTACACCATCAACATTCTAATTCACATTTGTCATCAATTGAAATGAATGGCTCTCGTCTTCAGGAGGCCTCAAGTTTTGACAAGCTTCTGGGCTTGACCATTACTCCTGATCTTAAATGGAACACGTATATCAAATCTGTTGCCAAGGCCGCTGGAAAAATGGTGGGATCTTTCTATCGATCCAGTAGATATCTCACTGCTGATGCTATTCTCTACCTATATAAGAGCCAGGTACGTCCAAGGATGGAATACTGTTGCCACATCTGGGCAGGAGCTGCTAGAAAGGACTTGTCCTGCCTTGATAGAGTTCAAAATAGACTTCGTAGCCTCGTAGGAGACGTCCTTTTCTCCTCCTTGCAACCTCTATCTCACAGAAGAGATGTTGCGAGATTGTCTCTGATGTATCGTTATTTTCATGGAAAGTGTTCGACTGAGCTTCAATCTATGGTCCCCCCTCGCCAAACTTTCACAAGAAACACTCGTCTAGCTGTAAACACTATCAATAATTTTCCCCACTCTTTATCTGTGCCTAAACCTAAACGTAGATTCCATGAACAAAGCTTCTTTCTTAGAACTGCACGCCTATGGAATTGTCTTCCGCTTTCCTGCTTTCCGGCTGACTACAATATGGTTGTGTTCAAGTCTAAAGTAAATAAGTTCTTGATGAGCCGTTCCATATAAGTTATTAAATTTACCAAATTTTCATTACTAATGATTACTATATTGACCAATTTCTACTGTACACTCTTTAACCTTTATCCTTGAGTGGCCCCTGGGCCTTGATAATGTGGTGATGCCTTTGTAAAAAAAAAAAAACTAAGAACCCCAAACAAACACAAAAAGAACAAATTTTTACATAGTCTCCACACACAGCGCAAACAACACAGAACTATTTGCACAGATAACAAAAACCCTCAATCAGAACGACAAACTAAACAACATACTTAACACAACAAAAATAATAAAAAGCAAACGCCAACCTAAAAACTTAAAACACATCCTAACTTCCTCAACACTCGTTCCACACACTACAAAAGGGGTTACCCAATGCAACAAACCGCGATGTGGAGTATGTGACATAATAATAGAAAGAAACACATACACATTCAAAAACCAACACAAACATTCAAAATAAAAAAGGATCAAAATTGCACCTCCAGAAATGTAGTGCAGCACTAAGAGGCACAGCATCCGACAAATCCTACATAGGCGCCACCAAAAATTTCAGCAATAGAGTGGCCTTACATAAGAGCAACATCAAAATTGCAGATAACAGATACCTCTATGTTTCAAAACACGTACAGGCATGCAGTGGAAATTGCTTCAAAATAATGCCAATCTTCCAAACAGACAATTATTTTTATTTACTTACACAGGAAAATAATTCATAACAAGATTCACTCCCGAACTAAACAGAGCCTAATACCAACATACAAAAAACATAAAGTGCAAGACACACTCGCATGCACATACACATACACACCCACACATAAATCAGAACCGACATATTAAAACACACACACACACACGCAGACACACACACGCAGACACACACACGCATAGACACACACACGCATACAGCCACACACTTACATAAACACCTGTCTCTAATACAACACTTTGAACAATACCAACCCTACTTCATCTCGAAACCAACAACACTAGAAAACCTCGCTCCCCTCAGTCAGTGGAAGAGGAATCCCTCAGGACTGAGATAACTATCATCCTTCCTTCCATACCTATACCCCTCAAAGTGCCCCCTCTCCTCTGAGGAACGAGACCTTCCGCACACTAAGAACCGATCCTGGATCTGACCATACCATCATGGGGAGACAAATAAATAGAAATAGTAAAAACTCCCCTACGCATATTTATAAATAGACTTCTTCATCTGAACAAACATAATATTAAGAATGCCCGAACAGTCTAAGATTGAACCGAAAAATCACAATACTAAAATCTAAGAATCGAAAAAAATAAATATCAAAATTGGATGAAAACACCCCTACCCTTATTTCAGAGGAGCTAGTTCTCCCTCTTCACACACACACACACACATTAGAAACGACCTTGGATCACAGTTGCCTTCCTAGGGAAGCTAATAACTTCATAATACTATAAAACAGAACAGACATTCTTTAAACCAATACAAGAAAACGCCCCCACACAGGCACACACACACGCACGCACACACATACACACCCTATCCTATACACCCAGTTGACCAAGTACCAATAGGGCCCTCACCTCCACTCGATTAAGAGTAAAAAAGGAAAAAAATGAGAAAAAACAAAGAAAGATAAAAAGAAACACAAGCAGAGAGAGAGAGAGAGAGAGAGAGAGAGAGAGAGAGAGAGATAAGACAGTAGTGACCACTGTTCACCCCAACGAACCAATAATAAAGATTGAACATAAAAATGAAAAGTAGAATCATTTACACATGTTTCCACCGCTCGGACACATTTCAAATGAATTACGAAAATGTCCTTTTACATTTTAAACACATCTTGAGTATATTCTAAATATCTTACATTTTAAATACTTTCTGACAAGGATGCCTCACAGAACGTCTGAAACGGGTTAAAAACGATTTCAATGATTTAAAAACATTATTAGAATGATCTAAACATAATTTTCAATGAAAAACCAAAACACAGAATAATACAATAATGTTAAAAAATACACATTCTTGGTGACCTTATTGAAAGATACATCTTTATCTCGTTGGAATTTCTTTACCCATTATATATATATATATATATATATATATATATATATACATATATATATATATATATATATATATATATACAATCAATACATATATTACATGTATGCTCATAATATATATTTATATATAAATAAATATATATATATATACATATATATATATGTATATATATATAATACATGAAAGTATGTATGCATCAATTGGAATAATCGATAACGGCCGGTATCGGCCGTCTTTAGGGAAATCATGTCGAAGCGGCAGCAGATTGTTTTTTGTTTTTTTTTACAGAATTCTGCTCTTTTTTTTTCAAACTTTTACTTGATAAATGTAAGAATGTCCAATTTGCAATCAACGAGGGAAACATGTAATAGCGAATAAAATTCAAAATATCTAAGTTATAAATTAATAGCAGAATCAAAAGAAATTTCTAACGGTACATCGTACCAATTGCTTTCATATTATTAATTATTAAAGAATTAAATCTCTTATGGTTATGTTTCATGAGGCAGATTGATTTTGTAGATAAAAATCAATATTTTATGAAAGGGCAAATACAAGGTAGAGTTATTAAAACTATTACACTGGTAAGAAAAATACGCGATGGCGTATACTATATCTGCATAAATCCAGTATTCGCCCGTGCATGGAGTATTGTCGTCAAATCTTGGTTGGTACATCAACCACGTGTCTATTACTTTTGATCAATGTCTAAAATACACTCTTCAATCTAATAGTATCCATACAGAATAAAAGTAGATAATCATGAAAACACCTTCGTGTGAGCAATAAAATGACACCTGAACGAAAAAAACAGTATCTCTACTGTTAGCTACACAGAACAGCACGACTAGAACGAACTATATTGAAGCTAAAACTAATAAAACGCAAGACACCAGTAAATGTTGACTCTGTATGAAAACAGACGGAACAATAAACAGCATAAGTGAATGCAGCAAACTAACCCAACAAGACGATAAAGAGACACGAATGCACAAGGAACGTAGTACACTGAGAACGTTTAATATGTTGTCAATTAGTACAAACACAAACCAGAAGCAGTGCAAAAACGAAAACCACATTATTTTTCTAGTGCATTGTAATAAAATACGGAAACTCATAAAAGAAAGAAGACCGGGCCTAATAATTGGTTAAATATGAACTCAAATATTTCGCCGAAAATTGGGAGGAGGCTAATTGAGCGATTATTAATGAGTCAGTTCTGTCGCCAGAATTCTTATAGGCTAGTTCCACAGAAGCAGTTTACCAGCGACCAGGATAGCAAGATTTGTTATAGGCTTTGTTGTGAAGTTTGGAGAGGATGAGCAACCTCAGCTAAGCATTTTTCTTAAATAACACAGCCAGGATGAGATCGTGTCCACATGCTTTATAGCTTTCTAGTGTTTTTTATGATATCATGCACTCAGGTACATGATATCATAAAAATATGATTTTCAGACCATCTATTATGGAGTCTGTCCGTAAAGGGATGTGAAGTAGGGAGTGGTTTACTGGGTCCAAAGTTGAGTTAGAGGAAAACTGTTTGACAAGCAGGTTAGCCTTCTCGGTTGCCGTGTAAACAATCTCATGATTTTGGGATAGTAGAGGAATTGTTGATTGCCCATTATTAGTTGATTATATTCAATTCAGGGTATATGACCTATTTCATATTTTTTAGTTTCTCTTTACCCGAATTAAAGCAAACTTTACTGGCGGATGAAGACGATTATTCCATATTATGTTGTGAAACCTTGTTATTTTCTCCTGACCGAATTAGCCTATATTATCGAATTTCAGGACCGGCTCAGATTCAGTCACTAACGAACTACATTATTATCGATCTTTTTACTGCTCTGATATAATTATTTGTTGGACAATGTTAGCATTGGCATTGAGCCATACACTAGAAGCACCATTAGAAGGTAAAAAAACGGAAAGTATTAGTAAAGGAAAGGCAGTCGGAAATATTGCACGACCCATTACACTAGGGAAAACGCGTCTCTACATATTGGCAGGCTCGGGGGCCTTCTCACTTAACTGGTAGTTTGGATGGCATGCATTCAAAACCATTTTAAGTGTTATTCGTCAATTTACCATCTTAATGTAAAATACATCGTTCGGATAATGAAGCAAACATCATCATATGTATTGCCTCTTCGTTGTGATTAAGCAGTTGACGTGTTGTAACATGATACACTTTCTATCACTAAACAACTCGTCCAGCTACAATAGCTGTCACGGAATTTCCTCACATTCGATCTAAGCTAAAATTCAATGAACAATGAAACTTCTTTAAATATATCTGTCCATGAAACACAATATAGTGGGGCTGTTTCACAAATTACTATAACATGGTAATTGTTAAGTCTAATGTGAATAATTTCTTGCTGAGCTGTCCTTTTTATATAATTAAACCATAATAAAGTTCCGACAATCGTTATATTTATATATTTCGGATGTCCTCATCGTGTATGGGCATTTCACAACGTTTCTGTCGAGGTATAATTCTTCAAGTGCATCTGATCGAACTTCGGAATCCTTCTTTCGAACTCGGAAATCATCCAGTGGCACTCGGGAATTTGTGTGAAAATTCGAGCGGACCCCTTTAAAACAATCTACTGTAATCTCAATGTTCTCTTCTCCCCGGCCATGAAAGGATAGAAGTTCTTAGAATTTCATAATTGAACTTGTTGTGTGCTGTTCACTTGGGATTGAGCATACAACCTCTTGAAGGTTACAACTTAACACCTGGTTTTATATAGTATTTTATCCATTACACTGCAGGTTTTTTTTCTCTAAGTTACGTAAATATTGACAAATTCGGCACAAAGGTTCCAGAATTCAACATGATACACCTGTATTTGTGAAAATAGAACGAAAGATTACAATAATACCAATAATCAATCCTCATCTCTAAAATTCAGAAAGTTGACATGAGCAAATAAAGGTAAAACGGTTGATATATATATATATATATATATATATATATATATATATATATATATATATATATATATACATGCATATAGATATAATATATATATACACACATATATATGATTAGTTATTTGGAAAAAGAATTCCAGCAGAGTGCTCAATTAAAAGGAAAATCCAAATTTTAAGAGCGTACTTATATTTTGTGTACAGAAAGTTGTTAGTTGAGACAGGTCATTGGTACCGTCGGTTTCAAGCCCGATAATAAGGCCCGTTTAAGGTATCCTTATCAAGCTCTCTTCAGACGAGAGACGAATATTGGCTGAAGAGAGCTTGATAAGGATACCTTAAACGGGCCTTATTATCGGGCTTGAAACCGACGGTACCAATGACCTGTCTCAACTAACAACTTTCTGTACACAAAATATACACACATATATGTATATATATAGTGTAAGTTATAAAATATATATGGCAATCAAGCTACACAGACTAATCTGCGTTTCATCCACGCGAGGATTCATCAGGAGCTGTGATAGTCTCGCGTTTTTATATACGCATATTATATTTAGTTTTTTAGTAAGCCAATCAGCTTTCTAGTTTCCACTGAATCTTTTCTAATCAGCCAATGAACAGGCAGTCACAGGACACAATCCCAGTTGACCTCCGGTTCACCCCTTCTTTTGTGTGTGCTATTTTAGCGGAAAGCGTAGATATCTATTGTTTTGACCTATTTTAATATTTGTTAAATGTTTTTTTATCTGTTAGTTAATATATATATATATATATATATATATATATATATGTGTGTGTGAGTGTGTGTCTATCTATATATAGATATATATTTATGATAGTTCATGTGTCTGTATGTTTATTTTATATATTTATTTTCTATTGTTATTGTTAATTGAAAAGTTATTTTGTTTTGCTAAAATCTTTGGAAAAGCAGATAATCGATAAACAAAGACATAACAAACTAATCACAGAAAACATTACAAAAAAACTACAAAAAACTGGATAACAACGAATGCGACTACAAGATCAGCCGATGCTGATTTATTTTAACTTCTTTCGCATTTTCCAGGCAGGTAGTTTGTATTGTAACTTATCCGAGTTGGTTTTCGCAATTATTATTATTATTATTATTATTATTATTATTATTATTATTATTATTATTATTATTATTGATATGTTAAAAGGGTAACACACAGATCGTTATCAGAGATTTCTCACTGACAATGACCAATGGTGTTCCTTGGAGTCTATATGATTATAAGATTTCACATATATGCAGTACTTTCCACCTTCTCCGAAAATCATTTTGTTACTTAACACTACATCTCGTGTTTTAGAATTGATTGGTTAATCTGTTCGCACGTTTATGACTCCTATGTTTTTGTGATTCTCGCGTTCAAGTTATACTGCCGATTTGTGCTTGTATCATTTGTCTGCGAATCAATCTACTGCCTTCTATTTTGTCTAGTTTTATGCATTCACATATTATGTAGTTCATATGTTCGTCCTTGTTGTCCACATAGTTTGCATTTGCTGTTTTCTTGTGTCTTATCGATCTTAGCTTTGACATAGTTAGTTTTAAATGCGTTATGAAGAGCATTTTTTTTATTAATGACTCACTTACTCTGTTTAGGTGTCCTTTTCGTAGCCATTTCCAAGTATTTTTGTGCCGTTCATATTTTTCAACCTTATGAATAATATGTGTAGTTTTTCCTCGTCCCAGTTATTTTTCTAGTTCCATCCTTTGTCTCTCTCTGTTCTCTGTCATTTTTGGAGTGTTTCTCGCTGCAGTGTATAGTCTTTCTGTATTCTATGATATGTATTTTAAGTACTTTTTTGACATTCACACAGTCTGCGTTACAAACCAGTCTTATTCCTCCGTACGTTGTTGTTGTTGTTGTTGTTATTATTATTATTATTATTATTATTATTATTATTATTATTATTATTATTATCCACTAGCAGTTTGAACACAGATCACTTGTGGCATTCGCTGGCGTATGGGTGACAAATCTATGTAGATTCCCTATACTCTTCACCTCTTTCGATAAACTCTTTCAAATAAATTTGAGTAATCGCAACAGCTGTTTACTATTGATTTCTAACTAGCAACCACCATTACCAATCGCTAAAAATGTGTGTGATAATGAGCCTCTTTCAGGTTTACACGCGTCTATCACTCATCCGGTGGAGGTCTTGGTTTTCGTTGTCATCATCATCATCATCATCATCATCATCATCATCATCATCATCATCATCATCATCACCATCAGCATCATCATCATCATCATCCATATATTAATAGTATATCATGTGTGTCATCATCATCATCATCTATATATTAATAGGATATCATGTGTGTCATCATCATCATCATCTATATATTAATAGGATATCATGTGTGTCATCATCATCATCATCTATATATCAATAGGATATCATGTGTGTCACGCTTACATTGTTATGCACTTCCATTTCTTGTCATAAATTATTGTACCAAGAATTCTTCATAAGTTTGTTTTCGGTTTCAAATATGGCTGATGGCACTTAAGTCCTTTATTTTTTTAAAAAATAATGTTATTAAGAATTTTTCATGGGTTTTGGTTTCAATTTCGATTGTTGCTTAAGGAACTGAAGTAATTATACTTATATATAGATATATTTTTTTCGTAAGTTTTTATATCAGTTTCGGTTCAAACTGATGCACTCAAGTCGTATAGGTATATATGCTTTATGGTTGTAATCGCAACTTTATATATAAAACTCGATAGAACATTAAATCTATAATAATATATACGAAATCTGCAAGTATTATATTGAGTGAAATTTTCGACGGGCTTTGCTGGGCGTTCATACTACCTTTGATAAATACTTTTGCAGTTTTAACAAAACAGCTACCATAGTATCAGAGCGTCTCCATTTACACTGAACATCTACAGAATGCCAACATCAATATATTACACATGAATGAGTCCCCCGTAGAATTTCCGCAGGTCCCGCTAGTTATTATTATTATTATTATTATTATTATTATTATTATTATTATTATTATTATTATTATTATTATCATCATTATTATTATTATTATTATTATTATTATTATTATTATTATTATTATTATTATTATTATTATTATTATCATTATTATTTGCTGTGCATTGCAATAATAAACCTTATTGTTAACCGTTCAAGGTTTTAATGTTGTTTAGATAAACTTAGTTGCAACAAAGACAAAACAAAAACAAATAAAAAACGAAGTATAAATGAAAAGCGAAAGCTTTCATGAAGATGACTGTAAATGCGTTTGCGTGCATGGACAGCATAAAGTACACCAGTGATTATCCAATAAAAAAAAGAAAAAAAATTATTACGAAGGATAAATAAATAGACGCAGCGCCGTTTCGTTTTGCTCATAAAATCACGACAACAAAGCCGGGACGAAACGAATGGCTCAAATGGTTTCCTTTGGAAATGATATTTCGCCAAACGTTGATTGAATCAAAGACGACTTCAATGAGTACGAAGATAGAATCACGCCCACCGCTAATCTCTTCCAACCAAGGGATTCAACAAATGACTTCATAAGGGGATACGATCTACATTCAAACGTATATGCAAGTAGATTTATTCATCGAGGTCGGAGGACGAGTTCTCCGATCAACAACGTTTCGGATTATGTAACTTGCGACCTTCTTCAGGTATTTATTTCCAAAGAACTCAGAAATCTTTTTTGTCGAATCCAATTATCTAAAATATTGTGAAACCAAAAATATTATTTCGGTCATAAATTTGTGGCACAAATATTAAAAGAAAAAACGCCTATATATAGATATATATCCATAAAGTTTGGAAATATATATGGCTAATATACTGCAGAAAGACGCGGAAATTTCTGCTTGATAATATAATTGCCATTTATAGAAAAAAATTTCCTGCATAACTCTACCAAAAAATTTCCTGCATAACTCTACCAAGCGATTGTGCAGTGTCAAAGAAAATACTTTTAATAATTACATAGTATTTTATAAAGAGACGTAAGATATATACATATATGTGCGTGTGAGGGGTCTATAGTCTTGTATATTCTTTACACTATTAAAAAATATAAAGAATCGTTTCAAAAAATCGCAAGTCCTAAGTATGAAATGTTGAGCATTGGTTTGTTTGAAGAATTTACTTTTGTAAGATATTATTATAGTGATAATAAATTGTTTACATTGTAAAAATTGATTCCAAAGTTTAAAACAATATATATATATATATCTTTATATATGTGTATATATATAAATATATATTTATATATATATATATATATATATCTTTATATATATATATATATATATATATATATATATATATATATATATATAGGCAAATGGTTAATAAAACATGTTACAACACTTTGAAAGAGAGTTAAAAAGATATTTAACTTGAAAAGGAAACACTAAATAAGTGGATAGTCCTTAATCCGTTGAGTTTCGAAGATATACTTTCCTTCTGATCAGAGGGTAGGAATTAGCAAAATGCGGGCTCGGATTTTGCTTGCAAAAGTATTTGATGAATCTGCAAGTAAGTCAAAGATCGTACTTGATAACAAAAAGTGAAGCAGAGGGAATAGGGTGAAGGAAAAAGTGATTTCATTGAATGGATAATCTGGTGAAGCGTAAATGACAGTAAAATCTAAAAATGAAAATCCAAGAAAGTTAAATTTCCATTCGCACAAGTAAAATCCAAGGGAATCGCGTAACTGGAGGATGGTTCAAAATAATCCAAAGGCCGAAATCTGTGGAATAATTTACAAATAGGTACAAGGAAAAGGGGAAAGAATTCCAATTATATATATATATATATATATATATATATATATATATATATATATACTCGGTTTTTTTTATATTCAAAAGTAATGGACTAATGAATTCAACGAGGTTGTTAGATAGTGCTCAATAAAAAGAGCTGATAATACTTGTTTATTGTTATATAAACATGCTCACATCCCGCTGCTACAAATAGCCACTTGTTTCAATCAAACAACAGATATCATCAGGCAGCGACTTGACTATTCAAAAGTTCAATGAATAACCCATTGAACTTTTGAATAGTCAAGTCGCTGCCTGAAGATATCTGTTGTTTGATTGAAACAAGTGGCTATTTGTAGCAGCGGGATGTGAGCATGTTTATATAACAATAAACAAGTATATATATATATATATATATATATATATATATATATATATATATATATATATATATGGAGAGAGAGATGATAAAGAGAGATACAATTCTTGATAGCATCTGTTTTGTTACACTAAATAGTTTATTTAATGATTCTATCAATTAGTGAATCTATTGTTGCCCCCTTCTCCTGAAATAGAGCGTAATAATGAAAAATCAATTTTAGGATGTCAATCATCTTAAAATGTATTTCTTTAAGTAGGCTGACATTGAAATTTTTAATAAACAAGAAAAATGAAGAAAGTACAAGTTCCCTTAATGGTCGTTTCCATGAACATAGCTTCTTTCTGAGAAGTGCACGCCCGTGGAATTCTCTTCCTTTTACCTGGTTACAACTTGGATGTCTTCAAGTCCAACATTAACAAATTCCTGATTAATCGCGCTCTTAAGTAAGACACTTTATCAAATCTTCAATACCAACTATTACTACGATATTATCCCATTGATTATTGTACACAAAATAACCCTTATCCTCGAGTGGCTTCCGGCCTTTGGTAAAGGGTGCCCCCTATATGAAAAAAAAACGGATTTTGTAGTCATGCTCATACGCAGTCTATTGTTTTTTAATGAATTGATAGGTGCTATTTCTTCCGATGAGTTAAGGGACAAATAGATTCATAGATTAGTATTATAATTAAGTAAATTATTACGTGATACAGTACCTTTACTGTCGTGAATTGTTAATGTGAGGGTAATAAAATGTAACTTGCAATATAAACTTTTGTTGTTTATTTGTTATATGCTCTGTAGTTGCATTGAGCTTCCCAAATTAAGGATTGGTATGAGGAAAGGTGAAATTAAATTGAAAAACATATTTCCACAGAAATATATATATATATATATATATATATATATATAGAGAGAGAGAGAGAGAGAGAGAGAGAAGGTTATAAAATATATATGTCGATTAAGCTACACTGAATATTCCGTGTTTCATCCACTCTAAGACTCTTCAGACTTAGAGTTGATGACACGCGGAATATTCAGTGTAGCTTAATCGACATATATATTTTATAACTTAATGACTAGCTCTACCTACGTATTGAGCACTTTTGAAGTAAATACTTAAGGTTTACGCATACAGTTATACTTTCGTATATTAATTTTATGCGAGTAAATTAAGTAATTAAGCTAGTGTCCGCTTTCTTTGAGTTGAGTCGAGGTAGTCGAATGGAAAATAATAAGACAGGCTATCACGTGTAGGGACCGAGACGACCCATGTAGATTATGCCTTCATGAAAAATTTGCTATCCAACATCTATTAAACTGTAGAAGTGACCTAGCAAATAACTGTGTTCACAAGATAAAATTTACTCTAGGATAGCGATACAAAATAGTTTTAAAACTAACAAAAACAATAAAAAATAAACAAATAAATGAATTAAAAAACATGAATATACATAAACGATCACACATATATGTATGCACATATATATGTGTATATATGTGCATATATGTATGCACACATATATATATTTATATATAAACTAACAATAAAAAAACACTAACCTAATTTTAAAACAGATCCTTTGTCCGATAAATGCATGCCCATTGACTGATAGGAAGGGCGCGGTCGATACTAGAAAGCTGATTGGCTTACTAAAATATCAATGGAAGAGGAGCATATAAAAACGATAAACAACCACAGAATTCGCGCATAAGCCTGAAGAGTCCTAGAGTGGATGAAACGCGGAATATTCAGTGTTCCTTAATCTCCATATATATGTTATAAATCACTATAAATATATATATATATATGCATATACATATGCATATATATGTGCATATATATGGACATACATATGCACATAAATATGCATATATATATATGTGGATATACATATGCATATACATATGCACATATCTATGCATATACTTACGCATATATATGCATATACATATGTAGATATGCATATATATATACGCATATATATACATATATACATATATATATATATATATATATATATATATATCGTCATTAAACATTCCAAACTAAAGCGTACAAACACATCTCAGTATCCATGAAGTGATCCTATGTCAGTGTGTACTCCTGCTAACCAACCTGTCAATAAACTCTCAATCTAATCTTGTAATTCAAAATTCCGAGTTCTTTACGTACAAAGACTTAAATTGCTGAGGTTTTGTCAGGCTACACAGCACGACAGCTGCTGAACAATACGCTTAGATGAGATCCCTTGTTGAGAACATATGTACTTCTGAGAAATTCACGTACATATGCGCTCTTCTTATTTCGGAGGAAATTCCTAATTTTTATTAAGACTAGCAGCTTCACCGTACGTTACCCCGCAACATAAGTAAAAATCAAATAAAACGATGCTAAGTAGTGTTTTTCACCACACCCTGAGAAGAGCACTTCCGGTTTGCTGTGAGGAGTAAAAAGAATAAAATATAAGAAACTGTCAGGGTATTTTACAAAAATATTGTCTTGCCCGTTTTTATTTATCTAGATATTTTAATAATGAAGAAATGATTAATTAAATCCTGAATTAATGTGGAAAAATGCTCATCATTTCATGGGTTACGTTTATATATCATTAAAAATTATATATATCATTAAAAATTATATATATCATTAAAAATTATATATATTTAAAAATTATATATATCATTAAAAATTATATATATCATTAAAATTATGTATATATCATTAAAAATTATATATATATATATATCATTAAAAATTATATATATCATTAAAAATTATATATATATATATCATTAAAAATTATATATATCATTAAAAATTATATATATATATCATTAAAAATTATATATATCATTAAAAATTATATATATCATTAAAAATTATATACATCATTAAAACTTATGTTTAATTCTTGATTACATTTAATGACATAATAATGGCAAATAGACAAACAGTAATTGGTTTTCTTAATTTAAGATTTTATTTCTCGGGGATACGCTGATAAAAAATGCTAACAAATTTTGTGTTATATTATAAAAGTTTTAACTCAATAAACAAACATATAAATACACAGAAAACTGCCTCTTATTAATACACATATATCGATAGATTAGATTTAAATTCAATTGTAAATCTCAAATGCGCAGGAAAATCTTGCCAAGCGTGTATCAGAAAAGAAACGAGAACTTGACAGGAAAACGATAGCATATCCTTTTGTTCTAATTTTATTAGATAGCCGTTTTTAACCTGAATTTTATAAAGGCTCCCTCTTTTTCATTACTCTAATATACTTCGGCAAATGACCTTTATAAGTATAATCCGAGAGTGGTAGAAATAAGTACTGTCTTTCTACTTTTTTTTTCGGGATTAGAGACCCCGCGAATTGCCCACTCTCTATTTCGGTCTCTTCCACCTCTGCACTATATTTAGGAAGATATTTTTTTAATAATTATTTTTCTGTATTAGAGATTGTTCCAGATGTCAACTCCTTATTTTGTTTTGTCCCGTACCGACCCCCCAAAATCCATCTGTACTTTAACAATGTTTTTTTTTTTTTTTTTTTTTTTTTACTCTTATGTAATCGTTTTTCGTCTTTCTTTTAAATTGCCTTACTGGAAAACAGATTTGGAAGGTCCATAACTCCCGCAACATTAATAATTGTAGTTTTCACAAATGCATTTTGTTTTCAATGAGCTCCATTCTGCTCAATGAATTACAATATATACCTTTTGTAACTTAAAAAAAAACACAACTAACCATTATAGTTGTTTTTTTTTTGTTTTACGGTATATCAACCCTTTTCAGACTATTTAATGCTGAATCCAGTAATTTTGAAGAACAATTTTTAATAGAGTATATTTTTTTTTTTTTAAAGTTGGTTTCTATTTAACCCATAGTTGGGACTACCAGTCTGGGTCAGAGTGGACCTGGGAGCAATGACAATTAAAGGGTTACACTACACTCCCCAAAGCCTGGAAGCTGGGACCTCGCCATCAGATAAAGTTTAAGGTCATATTCCGAACTTAAGCATTATGGATGACGTTTATTAGGGTTTATCCATAGATTGAATATGTAATTTCATGATTATGTTAGTTTACAGAATTAATGAATAGAAAAAAAAAACTCACGTAACATCTTATTGCAGGCAAATCATTCAGAAATAAGAATACCTATTTTCTGACAAAAACTAAAACGTTTAAAAACTATCAAACCCTGAGCACAGTTTTATATTTCATTTCTACATGATTATCTCCATTCTTTATTAACTTTTTCAGCCTTTGATGACTCAGTCGAAAAACTTCTGAGCACACTCACGTTTCTCTTATCACCTTGAAATCGAGAGAGCACGTCTCCTAACGAAGCTGAAATCAACTGGAACAGCTTTGTTAAAAATTAACAGGCACCGGTGAATGTCGATCGAATCATGTTTACTACATTGAAATACTCATTTTGCATTGGTTTGTTTGAAGAATTTACTTTTGTAAGATATTATTATAGTGATAATAAATTGTTTACATTGTAAAAATTGATTCCAAAGTTTAAAACAATATATATATATATATATCTTTATATATGTGTATATATATAAATATATATTTATATATATATATATCTTTATATATATATATATATATATATATAGGCAAATGGTTAATAAAACATGTCACAACACTTTGAAAGAGAGTTAAAAAGATATTTAACTTGAAAAGGAAACACTAAATAAGTGGATAGTCCTTAATCCGTTGAGTTTCGAAGATATACTTTCCTTCTGATCAGAGGGTAGGAATTAGCAAAATGCGGGCTCGGATTTTGCTTGCGAAAGTATTTGATGAATCTGCAAGTAAGTGAAAGATCGTACTTGATAACAAAAAGTGAAGCAGAGGGAATAGGGTGAAGGAAAAAGTGATTTCATTGAATGGATAATCTGGTGAAACGTAAATGACAGTAAAATCTAAAAATGAAAATCCAAGAAAGTTAAATTTCCATTCGCACAAGTAAAATCCAAGGGAATCGCGTAACTGGAGGATTGTTCAAAATAATCCAAAGGCCGAAATCTGTGGAATAATTAACAAATAGGTACAAGGAAAAGGGGAAAGAATTCCAATTATATATATATATATATATATATATATATATATATATATATATATATATATATATATATATGGAGAGAGAGATAAAGAGAGATACAATTCTTGATAGCATCTGTTTTGTTACACTAAATAGTTTATAGCGTAATAATGAAAAATCAATTTCAGGATGTCAATCATCTTAAAATGTATTTCTTTAAGTAGGCTGACATTGAAAATTTTTAATAAACAAGAAAAATGAAGAAAGTACAAGTTCCCTTAATGGTCGTTTCCATGAACATAGCTTCTTTCTGAGAAGTGCACGCCCGTGGAATTCTCTTCCTTTTACCTGGTTACAACTTGGATGTCTTCAAGTCCAACATTAACAAATTCCTGATTAATCGCCCTCTTAAGACAATTTATCAAATCTCCAATACCAACTATTACTACGATATTATCCCATTGATTATTGTACACAAAATAACCCTTATCCTCGAGTGGCTTCCGGCCTTTGGTAAAGGGTGCCCCCTATATGAAAAAAAACGGATTTTGTAGTCATGCTCATACGCAGTCTATTGTTTTTTTAATGAATTGATAGGTGCTATTTCTTCCGATGAGTTAAGGGACAAATAGATTCATAGATTAGTATAATAATTAAGTAAATTATTACGTGATACAGTACCTTTACTGTCGTGAATTGTTAATGTGAGGGTAATAAAATGTAACTTGCAATATAAACTTTTGTTGTTTATTTGTTATATGCTCTGTAGTTGCATTGAGCTTCCCAAATTAAGGATTGGTATGAGGAAAGGTGAAATTAAATTGAAAAACATATTTCCACAGAAATATATATATATATGTATATATATATATATATATATATATATATATAGACAGTTATAAAATATATATGTCGATTAAGCTACACTGAATATTCCGTGTTTCATCCACTCTAGGACTCTTCAGACTTAGAGTGGATGACACGCGGAATATTCAGTGTAGCTTAATCGCCATATATATTTTATAACTTAATGACTAGCTCTACCTACGTATTGAGCACTTTTGAAGTAAATACTTAAGGTTTACGCATACAGTTATACTTTCGTATATTAATTGTGCGAGTAAATTAAGTAATTAAGCTAGTGTCCGCTTTCTTTGAGTTGAGTCGAGGTAGTCGAATGGAAAATAATAAGACAGGCTATCACGTGTAGGGACCGAGACGACCCATGTAGATTATGCCTTCATGAAAAATTTGCTATCCAACATCTATTAAACTGTAGAAGTGACCTAGCAAATAACTGTGTTCACAAGATAAAATTTACTCTAGGATAGCGATACAAAATAGTTTTAAAACTAACAAAAACAATAAAAAATAAACAAATAAATGAATTAAAAAACATGAATATACATAAACGATCACACATATATGTGTGCACATATATATGTGTATATATGTGCATATATGTATGTACACATATATATATTTATATATAAACTAACAATAAAAAAAACACCTAACCTAATTTTAAAACAGATCCTTTGTCCGATAAATGCATGCCCATTGACTGATGGGAAGGGCGCGGTCGATACTAGAAAGCTGATTGGCTTACTAAAATATCAATGGAAGAGGAGCATATAAAAACGATAAACAACCACAGAATTCGCGCATAAGCCTGAAGAGTCCTAGAGTTGATGAAACGCGGAATATTCAGTGTTCCTTAATCTCCATATATATGTTATAAATCACTATATATATATATATATATATATGCATATACATATGCATATATATGTGCATATATATGTACATACATATGCACATAAATATGCATATATATGTGGATATACATATGCATATACATATGCACATATCTATGCATATACTTATGCATATATATGCATATACATATGTAGATATGCATATATATACGCATATATATACATATATACATATATATATATATATATCGTCATTAAACATTCCAAACTAAAGCGTACAAACACATCTCAGTATCCATGAAGTGATCCTATGTCAGTGTGTACTCCTGCTAACCAACCTGTCAATAAACTCTCAATCTAATCTTGTAATTCAAAATTCCGAGTTCTTTACGTACAAAGACTTAAATTGCTGAGGTTTTGTCAGGCTACACAGCACGACAGCTGCTGAACAATACGCTTAGATGAGATCCCTTGTTGAGAACATATGTACTTCTGAGAAATTCACGTACATATGCGCTCTTCTTATTTCGGAGGAAATTCCTAATTTTTATTAAGGCTAGCAGCTTCACCGTACGTTACCCCGCAACATAAGTAAAAATCAAATAAAACGATGCAAAGTAGTGTTTTTCACCACACCCTGAGAAGAGCACTTCCGGTTTGCTGTGAGGAGTAAAAAGAATAAAATATAAGAAACTGTCAGGGTATTTTACAAAACACATTGGCTTGCCCGTTTTTATTTATCTAGATATTTTAATAATGAAGAAATGATTAATTAAATCCTGAATTAATGTGGAAAAATGCTCATCATTTCATGGGTTACGTTTATATATCATTAAAAATTATATATATCATTAAAAATTATATATATCATTAAAAATTATATATATATTTAAAAATTATATATATCATTAAAAATTATATCTATCATTAAAATTATATATATATCATTAAAAATTATATATATATATCATTAAAAATTATATATATCATTAAAAATTATATATATATATATCATTAAAAATTATATATATCATTAAAAATTATATATATATCATTAAAAATTATATATATCATTAAAAATTATATATATCATTAAAAATTATATATATCATTAAAACTTATGTTTAATTCTTGATTACATTTAATGACATAATAATGGCAAATAGACAAACAGTAATTGGTTTTCTTAATTTAAGATTTTATTTCTCGGGGATACGCTGATAAAAAATGCTAACAAATTTTGTGTCATATTATAAAAGTTTTAACTCAATAAACAAACATATAAACACACAGAAAACTGCCTCTTATTAATACACATATATCGATAGATTAGATTTAAATTCAACTGTAAATCTCAAATGCGCAGGAAAATCTTGCCAAGCGTGTATCAGAAAAGAAACGAGAACTTGACAGGAAAACGATAGCATATCCTTTTGTTATAATTTTATTAGATAGCCGTTTTTAACCTGAATTTTATAAAGGCTCCCTCTTTTTCATTACTCTAATATACTTCGGCAAATGACCTTTATAAGTATAATCCGAGAGTGGTAGAAATAAGTACTGTCTTTCTTCTTTTTTTCGGGATTAGAGACCCCCCGAATTGCCCACTCTCTATTTCAGTCTCTTCCACCTCTGCAATATATTTAGGAAGATATTTTTTTAATAATTATTTTTCTGTATTAGAGATTGTTCCAAATGTCCACTCTTTATTTTGTTTTGTCCCGTACCGACCCCCCAAAATCCATCTGTACTTTAACAATGTTTTTTTTTTTTTTTTTTTTTTTTTTTTTTACTCTTATGTAATCGTTTTTCGTCTTTTTTTTAAATTGCCTTACTGGAAAACAGATTTGGAAGGTCCATAACTCCCGCAACATTAATAATTGTAGTTTTCACAAATGCATTTTGTTTTCAATGACCTCCATTCTGCTCAATGAATTACAATATATACCTTTTGTAACTTAAAAAAAACACAACTAACC
>NC_136510.1:111484446-111599446 GCF_053919585.1 Euprymna scolopes
GAAGATAAGGATCAGGTAACTGGACAATCGTATAGCGCCACATGCCGATATTCATCATCCTCTACTCGGATGAATCCATAGACTGTTGGCATATTTTTCTAGAGAGAATCATATCTGAAATCACATCCGGTACTCACGGGAGTGACCATGACAAAGTTACACACATCCTAAGTGAGACTGGTTTTAGTGGAACGAACTGGATTCGAACTTGGAACACACAGGTCATCAGCTCGTCTCTTTTACGACTATACCATTGCAACCCATATATACATACACTAATAAATCTATACGGTAACTATCTATGTTCATGTGCGTTATGTTGATCGTAGTTTTCGACAGTATTCGCAATCACTTTTAGTTAAACTGATTCTGTGTATGTTAAAGGAATAGCATAAACCTACTTATAATACATATTTATATAAATGATTGCAGCATATGTTGACAGTATAGAAATTTAATATATGTCAAAAGTATATATTGATAATATTTATTTATATATATATTACTATTATTTATTTATATACATATATATATTACTATTATTTGTTTATATATATTAATATTGTTTGTTTATACATATATATTAATATTATTTGTTTAAATATATTTGTATTATTTGTTTATATATATTAATATTATTAGTTTATATATATATTAATATCATTTGTTTATATATATATATTTGTATTATTTGTTTATATATATTAATATTTGTTTATATATATTAATATTATTTGTTCATATATATATTAATATTATTTGTTTATATATATTAATATTATTTGTTTATACATATTAATATCATTAGGTTATGTGTATTAATATTATTTGTTTATATATAATGTTTATTTAAATAATCGTTCGGATAGGTTAATTTCGGCCACCGATTCCGTAGTCATGTGGGTAGGACTGCCGACTGTCATCACGACGGTTCTAGGTTCGATCCTCGGCTTGGGAGAGGTGTTAGTCTAGCGGCACTGATGAGTTGTGATACAACGAAACAGGTCTGTATGTCGATGACTAAAATATATTTTATAAAGCTCCCCTCTTTGGTAGAGCACTCTTGTAAATTATCTTACTCGCTGCTTAATTTAGCTGAAATAATGCGAAGCTCGCGATTTGTTTACAAACAAACGTTTGAGCCCTCTACGAGTAGCGGACGAATGTTTATTTAAATAATCGTTCGGATAGGTTAATTTCGGCCACCGATTCCGTAGTCATGTGGGTAGGACTGCCGACTGTCATCACGACGGTTCTAGGTTCGATCCTCGGCTTGGGAGAGGTGTTAGTCTAGCGGCACTGATGAGTTGTGATACAACGAAACAGGTCTGTATGTCGATGACTAAAATATATTTTATAAAGCTCCCCTCTTTGGTAGAGCACTCTTGTAAATTATCTTACTCGCTGCTTAATTTAGCTGAAATAATGCGAAGCTCGCGATTTGTTTACAAACAAACGTTTGAGCCCTCTACGAGTAGCGGACGAATGTTTATTTAAATAATCGTTCGGATAGGTTAATTTCGGCCACCGATTCCGTAGTCATGTGGGTAGGACTGCCGACTGTCATCACGACGGTTCTAGGTTCGATCCTCGGCTTGGGAGAGGTGTTAGTCTAGCGGCACTGATGAGTTGTGATACAACGAAACAGGTCTGTATGTCGATGACTAAAATATATTTTATAAAGCTCCCCTCTTTGGTAGAGCACTCTTGTAAATTATCTTACTCGCTGCTTAATTTAGCTGAAATAATGCGAAGCTCGCGATTTGTTTACAAACAAACGTTTGAGCCCTCTACGAGTAGCGGACGAATGTTTATTTAAATAATCGTTCGGATAGGTTAATTTCGGCCACCGATTCCGTAGTCATGTGGGTAGGACTGCCGACTGTCATCACGACGGTTCTAGGTTCGATCCTCGGCTTGGGAGAGGTGTTAGTCTAGCGGCACTGATGAGTTGTGATACAACGAAACAGGTCTGTATGTCGATGACTAAAATATATTTTATAAAGCTCCCCTCTTTGGTAGAGCACTCTTGTAAATTATCTTACTCGCTGCTTAATTTAGCTGAAATAATGCGAAGCTCGCGATTTGTTTACAAACAAACGTTTGAGCCCTCTACGAGTAGCGGACGAATGTTTATTTAAATAATCGTTCGGATAGGTTAATTTCGGCCACCGATTCCGTAGTCATGTGGGTAGGACTGCCGACTGTCATCACGACGGTTCTAGGTTCGATCCTCGGCTTGGGAGAGGTGTTAGTCTAGCGGCACTGATGAGTTGTGATACAACGAAACAGGTCTGTATGTCGATGACTAAAATATATTTTATAAAGCTCCCCTCTTTGGTAGAGCACTCTTGTAAATTATCTTACTCGCTGCTTAATTTAGCTGAAATAATGCGAAGCTCGCGATTTGTTTACAAACAAACGTTTGAGCCCTCTACGAGTAGCGGACGAATGTTTATTTAAATAATCGTTCGGATAGGTTAATTTCGGCCACCGATTCCGTAGTCATGTGGGTAGGACTGCCGACTGTCATCACGACGGTTCTAGGTTCGATCCTCGGCTTGGGAGAGGTGTTAGTCTAGCGGCACTGATGAGTTGTGATACAACGAAACAGGTCTGTATGTCGATGACTAAAATATATTTTATATTTTATATATATATATATATATATATATATATATATTAACAATATTTGTTTATATATATTAATATTATTTATATATATATCAAAATTATTTGTTAATATATATTAATATTATTGGTGTATATATTTATATCATTTGTATATATATATATATTAATATTATGTATTTATATATATATTAATATTATTTGTTTATATATGTTAATATTATTTATATATATATTGATATTATTTGTTTATATATATTAATATTATTTATTTATATATATCAATATTATTTGTTTATATATATTAATATTATTTGTTTATATATATATTAATATTATTTGTTTATATATATTGATATCATTTGCTTATACATATATTAATATTATTTGTTTATATATGTATTAATATTATTTATTTATATATATTAATATTATTTGTTTATATATATTCATATTATTTGTTAATATATATTAATATTATTTGTTTATATATATTAATATTATTTGTTTATATATATATATTAATATTATTTATTTATATATATATATTAATATTATTTATGTATATATATATATAAATGTTATTTGTTTATATATATATGTATATATTAATATTATGTGTTTATCTATATATTAATATTATTTGTTTATATATATTTATATTATTTATATATATTAATATTATTTGTTTATATATATTTGTATTATTTATATATTAATATTATTTGTTTATATATATTTATATTATTTATTTATATATATTAATATTATTTGTTTATATATATTTGTATTATTTATTTATATATATATTACTATTATTTATTTATATATATTAATATTATTTGTTTATATATATTAATATTATTTGTTTTATATATATTAATATTCTTTGTTTATATATATATTAATATTATTTGTTTTATATATTAATATTATTTGTTTATATATATTAATATTATTTATTTATATATATATTAATATTATTTTTTATATATATTAATATTATTTGTTTATATATATATATATATTAATATTATTTGTTTATATATATATTAATATTATTTTTTTATATATTAATATTATTTGTTTTATATATTAATATTATTTGTTTTATATATTAATATTATTTGTTTCATATATTAATATTATTTGTTGATATATATATATATATATATATATATATATATATATATATATATATATATATATATATGCTCCTATTAATTTGGATAACTATAAGGGCAAATGCACAAACAACGTCAGTTTTTCGAATGTTGAAATCATGGTCATTCTTGATGAGGACACTTTTTTTTTTATAATATCTCAGTTTAGAAAGAGGTGTCCATCAAGGAACGACATAAGAATAGCCAAAACGTTGCATTAGAATAATACGACATTTGTTCCTCGAAAAAAGGGCAAGTTGTACGATATATATTCTTATATATCTTCTTGTTATTGTCCTTTTTCCTCCCTTTGTTGAAAATGCGTTACGTTATTTATTTGCCGTTTATTCTTATAATGTATTTATAAAAAAATTACATTTTAACCCCAAACAAGGCATATTACCACTTTGTTGTAGGGGGCTACTCTCAGGGACGTGGGAATCAGGGGTACTGTGTAGGGAGTTGGGCAGCAAGATGTCGGTTCACGTTGCACTTGACCTTCTCCATTTCCGTAGAGTTGGGGAAGCAGGGACCCGCCAGGGAATTCCAAAGTCTAGCTGTCCTGGGGAAGAAACTACTGGAGTATAAGGCTCTCTTACATCTAGGGATCTCTGCTGTGAAGGGGTGGGATTAAGATGCTTGTCAGGTTTGTCTGGGGTATTTACGTCGAGGGGGATCAAGTCCTTGCAGTTCGTCAGAGCATTCACCGTTAAAGTACTTATAGAAAAGTAAGAGGGATGCAACATTTCGTCGATA
The DNA here is from genome assembly GCF_053919585.1 of Euprymna scolopes. Classification (NCBI taxonomy): domain Eukaryota; kingdom Metazoa; phylum Mollusca; class Cephalopoda; order Sepiida; family Sepiolidae; genus Euprymna; species Euprymna scolopes. The sequence goes on from NC_136510.1 coordinate 111,488,997, forward strand.
GGACAAGGGCTGAAGTTTAGATGACAGTTCTGGACCTATCAGATTGGCGACTCTCTTTTGAACCTTCTCTAGGAGCGAGTCACTAGTGATAGATGCACCAGCCCAAATGTTTTAACAATACTCCAGACATGGGCGAATGGTGGTCTTATAAAGGTATAGGATACTTTCGGGCGTTAGTATCTTTCTAGCACGGTAGAGAAAACCTACCTTCTTCGCAGCGGTATTTCAAGGTTTTTATGTTCTTTCATGTAAGATTGTTGCGTTAATTCTATTTTCCTTGTCGTTAACATTCTGTTCATGGTCATATCCTAGTTTCTTTCTCGACATGTGTGCGTGTTTTACATTGTCCTTTTCTTTGTACGGCTGAGTTAAAGGAATATATTGAAGACCTTGCCAAGGCTGCTTCGAAGAAGGTCAGTACCTTCGACCGTAATAAAAGATTATTCACACTATACCTTATATTTATTAAAGACTAGCAGGGCGAACTGACTTTGCCAGAGATTTAATGATAATAAACGAATGTTTCACACTCTCATATGTTATATGTCATCGAAATCGATAAAACAGCCAATTTTTCAATCAATTCGATTGATTTCCTGCTCTAGTTGGGAGCTCATCGCGATACATCTGGAGGAAGCTTCGCATGCCTCATGAAGTTCACAATACATCGTAGTCCACATTGCACTATAGAGAACCTATATTTGGTTTTATAATGGCTTCAGTTAAAATTTAAAAAAGCTAATTCCTTGTATCATTCTTCAGTTGTGCTCTAAATAAAAATATTCATTTCGAACGCCCTCTCGTGATATAAAAGAACCTACTCTTGATTTTATATGCCTGTCGTTACTGTTTGTGCGATTATAATGGCTTGAATTTTAGGTTAGAAGCAAGAAGTAAAGTATCAAAGGAAAAATTCATTTCAACCGGCCTCCTATCATATTAAACACACACACATACACACACACACACACACATTGAAAAGTTTGACTTATGCCCTAGTAACCTAGATCTAACATTTCAAGTGTTTAGACATAAAATTGGCAGAGGAGTTTAGTAGAGTCTGCATAGGTCAACTCTTAAAACTTTGACGTTCTGCCAGCCCGGAAACGGATTAAAAAGCTTGCTGCCTGTCTGAATACCTTTATGTAAAATTTCAAATATCAACACCGAACATTGGCTGAAAGCTTGATAGAAACCGCAGAGGTCAAATGTTTTGAACTTTGACCCCTTGGTAGCAAAATATTCGCCCAAAAATAACGATTAAAAAGCTCGTCCTATGCTTTAATACACGTTATGTAAATTTTCAAATGTTTAAATCAAAAATTGGCTGAGATGTCAAATTTTTAATAGCATTGGCCCCAAATAGTATTCCTTAACATTTAGTGTTTTTGGCTGACAGCGGACAACCCTGACGAACCGACCGAGAGATAACAAAGGGTTTCGAGCGCTTTCCGTTCACTTGCACGACATCCATGAGCTGTCGATACATTACGGAGATCCACTTGCAAAAGTCCGGTTTAAAACCGGCGGCCTCTAAGACAGATGCCAGGAAACGATAATCGACCCTATCGAAAGCTTTGGACTGATCTAAGTTGATCAGCGCGGCTTCCGTGTCGTCATCTATTCCCCCCTCTAGGATCGTGCGGATCAGGTGCAAGTTGTTCTGAATCGATCTCCCCTTCACAGCGTAGTTCTGTTCCGGTTCAACCAACTCGTCGATAACAACCTGCAGCCGATTCGACAGGACCTTGGCCAAAATCTTCAACTCTGTGTTTAGCAGAGTTTTGGGCCTGTAGTCGTCTAACTCTTCCCCTCCATGCCCGTCACCTTTCTTCAGCAATGTGATCACTCCCTTGGTCACCTGCCCTGGGATGGATCCCTGAGCAAACCAATGGTTGAACATATCCGTCAGAAGAGGCAGAAACATGGGCGACAGCCTCAAGTACATTTTCATTTCGAATCTCGAGTCTGTAGATTGAAAATTGATAACGTAATTTGGAAGTGAAATGCACCCAGACACAAACACACACACACACACACACACACACACACACACACACACACACACACACCCACAGGGATAATTTCACTTTTATAGATATATAGATTATATTAGCAATGGTATGATATATTAATTGACTAATTCGATTCATAGTTGTTGCTGTTCTCACTTGGTCAACACTTTAGAATTTTGTTGAATAAACTATATGAATAATATTGAATTTATTTTCACTTTAATTATGTACTACAACAATTATTAATAATATCATGTAATGTAGGAAGGGGACGTAACAGGTATCCGCGGTTTCTAGAGAACACGTCTGCCGAAAAAGGTTGAGAAACCGTGCTCTGAGTCGTTGTATACTCTATTCAAAATTAAATAACTTCAATGCAAAGCGGCTATCTTTGATACACAACTTCTTAGTTGTGAATTCAAAGGATGTCTAAATTCTCAACAGTTTATGATGACTTCATATCCGTTGTAGACAATCATCTGTAAACTTCTGACAGATTTCAATAAACCGAATAACGTTATCTTTGTGCAATTCTACCATCAAATGTTATCGTCTGTGTCGTCGAATGATCTTTATAGCTCTTTTATAGTAAGGATTTCTAACAAAAGAAAACAATATCCATGAATAGAGGGCCTTAAATTGCGGACAAAAGTTCTTTTTTTTTTATTTGCATACAATATGGACATTGTCCTTACTTGGACTAAGGAATATGAGTTAACACACAATAAAATAAGAAGTGACAGATATAAGTAGAAATGAAAAAAAAAAGATCATAACAGTGAATTCGATAATCATAAAGTTGGGCTTAATGTAATACGACAAACAAAAAGAAAAAATAATAAAAATTATTCATATTAATTAATAGAGTCATAATAAATATCTACTCTTCCTATGAAGTTATATTTTTCTCTCTCTGACATTGATATTAAACGCTTACCTTTTTTTCTACTTCCAACTTAATAAATCAGTCTTATTAATGTAATCAGTTTTGGATATGCTGGCGACCACATGAGAGTAAACTAATTTGCATAGTCTTTTAAAATCAAACGTTAATTGATTAATTATCTATTTGATAACAATAATAGTATTAATTTTAATGCATAGTTTCAACATTCTGCATAATTGCTTAGTATTTAAAATGAAAACGTTCTAGTACACGGATATATATATATAAATATATATATATATATATATATATATATATATATATATATATATATCAAGCGGAGGCATATACACATCGTTCGGAGGCATTTAAACGATGTCAAAACGGCGTTAATTCATTACCCACGAAGCATCAGCAGTATTGCGTAATAGTGAGAAGCCTTGACTGTCATTTGGGTAGTCGGGTTTCGATCTTGGCTTGAGGCAGTTGCCTGTGTAGCCGCACTGATGAGCTGTGAAACAGCGGAACAGTGCTGTATGTGGATGATATATATATATATATATATACATATATATATATATATACCTGAAGCCGCTTGACTACTTCCTTTGATGCTATGTCAATTACATCACAAACATGACCTCCTACAGCACGAAAGCCAACCTCATCGTCGCCATCCACCGTGTATTTTTCGAGCTCTCGCGCACGGCTGAAGAAAATGGATCATCCTTGTTTCGGAAATGTATTAAAGCAGTGATTGGGGATGAAGGCGGCTACATTGAGTAAATGTTAGCTCTACTACATAATCAAATTACCTAAATTGATTTTTCTCAATTAAAGTTAAAAATGAAAGCTGTTTTGGTGTTTCTTTAGGGCGACAACTTTATCGTTCGACGCTGTTGATGTGCATATATATATATATATATATATATATATATATATATATATATATATATATATAGCTATCATGAAGGGAAGACCAAAAGTTATAATAAAAAAAATGTAAAACAAAGTCAACGGAATGAAAAGAAGTGTTGTTGAAAAAATAGGAGGGTCAGCTGACTAGTGTCGCCTTCGCTTTATTAAACGTGTATCGAGGGATTTCTCTTAGAGAAAAAAAACGAATGCAATCGAAAATATGTACAAATAAAATCACGTTTAGTTATGTATGGGGAAAAATAGAACTATTAAAATAAAGCAACGTTTTAAGACTCAAAGGTTTTAGAGAGTAATCACACTCTAATCTAAGAGACAATCCTTCTGCTTACAGAGAGAAGGCCTTCTCAACCGATCGTGAATAGTCTCCAAGATCTTTAAATGAAATAATGCGTGAGCACGACGCTGGACTGAAAAGGAGTTTGTTCTTAAGTTCGTTGCGCATGACGGGTTTTTTTTTTAATATAATGTGCAACGGACTTAAGCACGAGCTCATTCATATGTTAAAGTCGCGAAATTTATAACCTTTCGTATCCAAAAGTCAGAGGCCCAGCGGGTAACGACGGAGATAAAAATCAACCGGGGCTTGAAAGATAATCTATCTATCTATCTATCTATCTATCTATCTATATATATATATATATATGTGTGTGTGTGTGAGTATATATATATATATATATATATATATATATATATATATATATATATATATATATATATATGTTGAACAATTTCTACATTTATTTCTACAATATGCCTTAGGATGATAGAAGCACTTCTGTCAAAAGCGCTCGCGATTATGAATGCTACTTTTACCATTTCGAGAAGAACACAAAAAGGACTATTCGGAGGGTGGAGAAGATAAAAAGGAAAAGTGTAAAACAGAATAACTCTGTGCTATTCAATAATATTTGTCTAAATGAGAAGATGCTGCCTAAATATATATTTATATATATATATATATATATATATATATATATATATATATATATATACATATACATATAAATATAGATTTTTATATACATATAAATATATATTTATATATACATATAAATATATATATATATATATATGTTATTACGTGCATAAAAGTAAGTCATATAGCTTTCTTACTTTTATGCACGTAAAAATTATTAATAAATAATATTTAAAAAAAATAAAAAAGTAAATACGTTCTAAAAAGGTGGGTGGAAAAATGTAAACAAAGGGCAAACAACTCCTTTCTTATAATAAACGTTCATGGAACGAAAAAGAAAGAAAATAGTATGGAATCCCTAATATAAAATAAACAAAAAATCAACGATCTTATATATCTTTCTCTATATAAATAAAATGAACTCATTTTTCCTGTGTGAGTTTGATCTTAATAGGATTAAAAATCAAGAGATTTCAATCAGATGTGATATACACAAACTGCGGAACATTATCTGAGGTCTGCTATAGGTCTATTACCTCTAAACTTGTTCGATAATCGTCCATTCCTATATTTGTTCGAGTGAGAGTCCACTGCCAAAATCGATTAGATTAAATGGAAGTTGTAAAATATATTCTCTCTATTAAATTCCTCTTTTTCCCGCTCCCCATTTACACCGCTTTTCATCGTTCACAAGGAACTTTTACGGACGCCCACCGTTCACAGGTGTATTAGTTGCTTACAAAAACGGAACTGCTTCCTTTTGGGGAAAACGCACCACTTTTACTTATGCGTAGTTCACATTTATACACTAGGAAATATAAATACATTACACGTTTTACACATGTTACACTATTACAAACAAATTATAAACTGATTCTTTCCATTTTATTTTTATTTATTTATTTTTTTATATGGTTTCTGTTGCATTTCATTTCGTTCCGTTCTATTTTGCTGTTTATATTGTTCCTATCTTTCTGGAAAGTTTGACATCGTTATTTTTATATATTTATTTCCGTTTTATTTCGTTTCGTTCAGTTCGATTTTTCTCTTTACTGTTTACGTTCTGAGGAACTTTCTTGTAAGTTTGACATCGTTATTTTCTTTTGTTTCTTTTGTGGGGGGTACTTTTTCATTTCTGCTCCCACAATTAGATATTACTTTTCCGGTCAAAATAATTATACCATAGTAATTATCGTATTTCGTCATCTAAAATGTCAAATTTTCAATTAAATCACGCATGTTTTTTTTACCTTGTTCACATTTTTACAGTAAGACACATATATAGATTAATTTTATGTTGTTCGCAAATTTTACACTAAGAAATATATATACCAACAGATTCTTTCCATTTTTGTAACCATAGATTAAATCATTTCGTTTTTATTTCGTTTCTTTCCCTTTTTATTTATTTCGTTTCCATTTCATTTTTTCCATTTTCTTCTTTTCTTGGTTATACAAGTTACTAATTCATTTCTGTTTTATTTCGTTTCCTTACGTTCGATTTTTCTTTTTTCTGTTTACATTTTTCCGAAACGTTTGACATCGTTATTTTCTTTTCTTTTTTGTGGGGGGAGGGACCACAGTTTTCAAGTTTAACATTCTTATTTTTGTTTATTTTTTGTTGTGTTTTTGGACCAACAGCTAAACATTTATTTTCTGGTCAAATTAATTATACCAACGTGATTATCGCATTTAAGAAATGTCAAATATCAATTTTCACGAATATCGATTTGGAACCTTTCAATCTATGACTGATTTCATATATTTACCGACGAAGATCATAATTACTCGATTTCAAAATGTAAACAATTCATAGGAAATGTGAATGGCTTTGCTGACTTTCTTCTGAGGAGGCTTTGCTGAAATAAATACATTTGAAAACATTGTCATTTAGAATGTTACTCTTAATATTTGCAGGGGATCTTTTTTTAATAAAAGGCCATTATCAGAAGGGTACTACTTAATGTACGAATACCAAATACTACATTACCATTAAAATGCCCTCTCTACTTAAATAAACAAATAAATTCAAAATAAAATTAGATTTTCTCATTGTTTATAAGATCCCGAGCAACCTCGAGTAACCCTGCTAGTCTGTATATATATATATATATATATATATATATATATATATATATATATATATATATATTAATTTAGTTCTCCGACGTCCTTCAAGTGTCACAAACCAATAATTATCGGAAACAAAGTAATACGAAACGAATTATCTCCCTCTATAGTCGCTCTTAATAATTTAAAAGTTATTAAGCCCATTTTCTCTCCAAAAATGTCCAAAACAAATTAAACTACACTTATTATCTTCGACCGTTACAATCTGGACTTCTACTTTAGTAAAAAATGGAATATTCAAAAACCTCCAACCATTATAACTGTGAATTGTTTTAGAATAAAATTGAATATTTAAAAATAATCCAATAAACAATTGTTTAAGATGAATTAGTTAATTTCACCCATTGCTTATGCGGTGCAGAGCAAATCTACCACAGCTATCACCACCACTGCCACTGCCGCTGCCACCACCGTTGCAACCGCCACACCACCGTCACCGCTACCATCACTGCCACCACTATAAAATGTACATAGCACAAAATTAACTCATATCGAGTAATAAGATTATTTCCTATTTAAGGTCATGTGGAAATAAATAAAATGATAGGGTTCTCGTTTAGATATGGATCGTTTAAACCAAAGCATTTCATGTGAAAACATTCTTACATACTGACGTTTCTTGTTAAAATTAGTATAATTTTTAATAATCAATGAAAATAAATCGTGGCTTAGTGGGGGGCCCTTTCTCTTCCTTGAAACCTCTCTCCCACAGAAGAGACGTTGCGAGCCTCTTTGTTTTATCGTTATTTCCATGGCAAGTGCTCGATTAACTCCAATCTCTGTTCCACCCTCGCCAATATTTCACGAAAAACACCGTCTAATGAAACAACTGTCAGTAATTCCCCGCACTCTTTATCTGTGCATAAATCAAAACGTAGATTTCATGAACAAAGCTTCTTTATGAGACGTGCACGCCTGTGGAACTCTGTTCCTTTATCCTGTTTCCCACCTGACTACAACTTGGATGTCTTCAAGTCCAACATAAACAAATTCCGTGAGTAACTCCCCCCTTAAGTAAGACACTTTATCAAATCTCCATTACTAATGATTACTATGATATTATCCCATTGATTACGGTACACGCAATAACACTTATCCCCGAGTGGCTTTCAGGCCTTCATAAGTGGTGACTACCTTGTAAAAATAATGAATCAATAGAAAAAATATTTATAGGGAAACCATAAAGTGGTCACTTGCGACGATTACGGCCTATTTTTTTCTAATTTGTCACTCTTTTTTTTTGGGGGGGGGGCGATTTTACTAGACAATTCCGGTTAAGACTTAACCAAAAAAACCAAGAGTCATTATTCCTGTTTACCATCGTTAATATATTTCTACATATTACGAAACATTTATTGCAATTTCTCTCTGTTTTTTGAGTTCTTCTATTTCACGCAAACACGCTTTATTCACGGATTACTTCTTCAATAAACATTATTTTCTAAGCTACTCTTGTTCATAAACAAAATTATCCAAGCTCCCCTCACTTAAGTATGATTGTTAATTTACGTTGCATATCCGGGAAATTGGAGGAGTTGTCTGATTTCTTCTGGCACCCATCATACTGTCTCCACAAATAAATTCTTCATAATGTTACTTCTCCATTTCTGAATCAGAAGATTGTAAATAGCTTAAGACATAGTGAGCACGTATCTTCTACCACAGCGAAAACATATTCCTTACTAATAAATTCTATTTTCTTACAGCTATGAAAATATTGCACAATTTTACATGTAATAATTTTCTATGAAATCTTATTACTTAGATGTAAAATTATCAGATTTAATGAAAAGATATTGACATGATTATTAATATAGGGAAAGCACCCGGTTCTGCTCAGGCGAAAAATACGCTTAATTATGATATTTTAATTTCGTCCAGATTTCGTATATATTATTATAGAGTCGTTATATCAAAGGTAAAATAAAAAAACAACGAATTTGGGTGCCATAAACTATAATCAAACCCAACGCAAAGGTGTAGCCTCCTAAGCTGGTGACGTTCGCACAGTACAAACGTGACAGGCCTATGAACTGATAAAAAATTAAAAAATCAACTAATGTTAGAATATTTTTCTAATTTCGAACCATTTTCTGGCTCTTTACAAACTATTTTTACAAGTAGAGACACATAAACAACAGTTCGTAAAAAAATCCAGTCATTTGAGGCCTCAAGCGTCGCTCTTCGACTTTTACTTTCGTATGTGATAGTTTGAAAATATGGAGACAGACGACCATATAGTGTTTATATATTAGACTACCTGATTTACAAGTCACTTTAATTAAATTATTAATTGTCGTTTCAATGGCGAATTGTTAAAAAATATAATTAATTACTTCCCAGAGGTCAGTTAATTGAATTGATTGCTAGACTAATATAGCTGATATCAAAAGTGATTTCATATAATTTGTTTTAGAAACTAGATCTCTTAACTAATCAATCTCTTCCTAAAAGATTAATTTCTTTCTGGTACAGATTACCTGATTGCGTTAAAAACAGCCATAGCTCCGCGCATTTTAAGGTAGACTTGAATAAATTCAGAAATATCGTAAGAGTAGCAATGTAAAGAGAGTTTGAATTTAATATGATAAGAACAGTGCAACAAAAGTGTGTGTCTATTACCAATAGAGAATTGGTATCTACCTGTCCGACCTCAAACTATAGAATTACCATCTTAAATGATTCATTTTGGTTAATATATAATTTAGAAAAATGAGGCATCACCCAATTCCTTACTCAGCGTTTTACTGTTCAATCTTTTACTTTGAGAGGAATATATTATAGGTCCCATTTGCCAGGCATTATTTCATTTCATTTTGCTCTCGTTGAAATTAGTCCATTATTTGTAGTTTCGTGTAAATTACATGTTTCTTCTTAGTTGCGTAGTAGGCAGATACCATCTTTGCAGTGATTAATTTCTTCTTATTTTAGTCTTTTTGGGATGTATTATTCTATTTGTTCGTTTTTATATACAGTCCTTCGAATAATCACTTCATCTTGTTAAAATAATATAGTATCTGCTCCCCTGTCATAGCATTCAATCGCCCTGCTAGCAATCAATTACTGCGTCGAGGAATAAGACAGTATATTTCCGTTCGTCCTGCTATTACTATCTCCAGAATCACCACAGTCTTTGGCGGGGGCAGGCAAATAAAGTGTATAAATTGGTTATATATATTAAAGCAAAAAACGGCTAGAGGTTTTTATCGATTTTTTATTTATAGTTCAAATCCTCATGGTTTCATTTTATTTTATGTAAAAAAGTTAAACAACAAATTTGGAGTAACTTTGTAAATATTTTCTAAATTTCCAACAAACTAGTTTTTTTTCTGGGAATCTAACTGCTAACTGCCTTTAATATTGGCTGTTGTTTTTTAAACCTTTAAGTAGTATTTTGTTTTTAGCTTCTAATATCAAGAAGCTTTATGAATTATCTAAGGTGATTTTTATAAAAATCAACAAAAAATAATACATTTCAATAAAACCTAGGCAGCTAATCCGTCAAAATTATTTTACACAAAACATCTTTCTAATTTTGTAAAATTATAAACTCTAACTGACACCAGTAATTTCAATCCTCTTTTAATATATGCACATTCTTTTAGGGGTGATTTATATAATATTCTATTTGGTCTTTCTTCGTTAGTCCGTACGTTACTCTTGAAAAAGCTAAATACACTTTCGCCAAGCTACACTTCGCGAAATTTGACTTTAAAAAGGTTAATCTAGGAACACCTGACAAGAATGTGAGTGTCAACCTTTAATCTAGTGACTTTTTCGAATATCATTAAACAAATATACGATTGTTGTGGATATCGATTATCACTTTTTTGATAATCCAAACTATAATAGCGGTGTATTTGTTGAAACGGGTCTGTCCAAAAGATTGATAATATCTGCAGTAATCTTGCGTGTCAGAGTTGGGTACTCTTTTTTTCATAAACCGCACAGAGCATATGCGGCACTTTCGAACAACATCCACTTACTATAAGAGTTTCGTATGGAAAAGAATGCTATTATTATTTTTTTTTTCGTTTTTAGAGGTTGCCATTTTATACGTGGCATTTCTCGAGTCCTCCTGATCTCAGCCACTTCCGTTACAATATCACCTGTTATACGAGCAATAACGTCTCATTTTTTTAGAAATGATGTGATTGATTTGGCCCTTCAACCGATTAATCAAACAAAATATTAATTTAATAGAATGAAAGAAGTAGTTTTTCCAATTTTAATAAATGTCTTATCTGACAATAAATTTACAATTGTCTAACTACTATATCTCTTTTGCGCCTTCCGCTCTCTCCCTCTCTCTCTCTCTCTTCCACTCCTTCTGTCACCCCCTCTCTCTCTCACTGTGTTTATATATATATATATATATATATATATATATATATATATATATATATATATATACTAGCAGACTGCCCGGCGTTACCCAGGGAATTATTTTTGCTCTCATACATGACGACATACGTGACATCTTACATGACGTCATCTGCTATTATATCATATATTACATATATGCTATGACGTCATTGTGAACAAACAAACAAACAAACAAACATACAGGAATACGGATTTATTATAACAGATATATATATATATATACATATGCATATATATATATATATATGTATATATATGTATATGTGTGTGTGTATGTGTGAAGTGCATTAGTGGGTATGTAAGTGTTGGAATCCCTCTCTTGCCCCTGTCTATCTTTCGTTTTCTCTTTCGCTCTCTCCCTATATATATACATATATGATGATGGTTGCAACGTCTTGTCAGACGAGTGCCACTCCCTCAGACATTTAAAATCCATGAGCACAAATGCCTGAGGGAGTATCTATACAAAGATGATGTTACAGAGTCTTAGCTTTGTACGACAGCTAAGTCTCTCTCTCGGTTCAAAATGTTGAGATCCAGCAACAAGCAAGAGCAAGATAGCCAGCAACAAATTAAACTGCAGACCAGCTTAATGCGGGTACTGGTCTCCCGCTTTATGTTTTTTTTTTAATCAGAGATTTGCTTCTCCTATAAAGGTTGCCTTCACCACGGCTTACGGGAGCCCTCTCCACCCCAATACACATACACACACACAAATATATACGGTGCTAGTTGGCCGTTGACCCAGAAAAAGAGTTCATTTGCCCTTTGGAAGGTCTTGTCTTTAATCCTCCAGGGAGACTAGCCGCCCTCCTCACCAAACAAGTCTGGTGGGGGGACCAGTTTAGTTGCCTGTGACCCGACCATGAGGCAGGTAGTACTGGGTTACATGGTACTAGTAGCATATGACATGACCTGACACAAATATGATCGAATTCCAATAGACCATCACTTACATACACAGTGATACGCCTCACACACACACACACACACATATATATATATATAGGTATATATATATATATATGTATATATATATACATATATACATATTTATACATATACATATATATACATATATATATATGTGTGTGTGTGTGTGTGTGTGTGTGAGGCGTATCACTGTGTATGTAAGTGATGGTCTATTGGAATTCGATCAAGTCTGAAGTAAACAAAGGGTGATTGAGTGCATTATACGCACATCAGGTTTTTGTTGCTGCTAGCCGCTTTATCGTGTCCTCTCTCGTTGTTGTTGTGTCCATTGATCCACTGGCCATCGAGTTGACAACAACGGAAGCTTGTGAATGACAATGCCGCCTGTTTTCCTTCTGTTCGCCATGGATTGGCAATAGACATAATTTCCGCTATAAACCCTGTGGCAGTAGGCACATTAATGCACTTTTCTTCCTCCCCCCTTCCCCTTTTCACTCTCTCTCTCTCTCTCTTACTTATTCCTCATCATGCACCCTCCTATTCTCTCTATATATCTATTCGCTTTGTCTAGTTCTCTCACTCTTTTTCATTTAATCACCTTCTCACTCGATCTCGCTATCAAACTACTTCATTCTGTCTTCCTCATCCAATCAATCGATCACATATATTCACAAACTCACTCTGAAATTCCTTATGTTGAAAAATAAAGTACACTAGTGAAAAATTCCAACTTGAAACAAAAGCATTTCACGTTAAAGCAACAATTAATAAGTTTTATAACAAAAGCGCTTTTGTTGTTTGCAGTTTCTCAAGTACGTACTATTACTATAATTGCTTACTGCCAATCGATCGAAAACTGATTTTTCTAAAGCATTTTAAGAATATATTAAATTCCGTTATTTCAGAACAACTTGTGGTGTTACAAGAAAGATAAATCACTGTAGTTTATTATGTAAAAAGGAGAATAAAATGATACTATTCAATAATTTTTCAATAGAATTTTTATGTCAAATGTCAACAAAATATAAATATATTTTTAAAGGTTTTCAAAACAATTAAACTAATTTTTATGCCTAAATAAATAAAATTTTATATGTGGTACTATAAGTATATGCAAAAATGTGAAAATATAATTACTATATATGTTTAAATAAATTCATATAATTGTAGTTGAATTGGCAATAACTGAAATGGGGGGGATAAAAAGCTTACCTCGAATACGTCTGTTGTTGTGTTGCGGGCCGAGGGAAAGAGAATGGAATAGTGTTCTAAGATGGCGTCCATGTTGGGGGGGGGGGGCTTTGGCAGGATAGCGTGTGCTCTCGCGCTATTATGCAAATATATCATTCCCAGCCGCTATAAAGGCAGGACGCTGGGAAGCAGTCAGGCAGTGTCCTGCAGGTTGTTCTAGCGGTTGGATTGTTATTTATGACGAACCACGTATCTGCGAGAAGCGAATTTTCTTCTGCCTTTTTTGTCTCCTTTTTCTTCTTTCTCTACGGCCATTACCGCCAAAAATCCCCCTCTTCTAGAGTTGGGCGGTCCAGGGAGAAACTGACTATTTCTTATCTTTGTTCCTGAGTTTTGCCTACTACATTTTGTTGCAAGCAATTTTGGCTCGACTATGGCGAAGGTGCGAATAGGCAGTGGTATCATCAAGCCGTTCTCTGGCGATGGATATGTTGTAGCGTGGCTGAAAAAAAGTGAGACTTGTCGCACAACTTCAGCAGCTGGATGATGTAGCGAGTCTGCTACCTTTATATATGGAAGGTGATGCACTGGCCCTCTACATGGAAATGGAGGAGAACGATCAAAAAAAGATAGACCATATTGAAACCAGATTAAAAGAGGTATTTACTGACGACGCGTTTGCAGCATACAGAAAAAAATAACTACGGTCAGATGGGCTGGCGAACGTGTGGATGTATACGTGAACAAAATCAGCCTGTTGGTTGGATTCGCCGGGTTGACAGGAGATGGCCCAGAGAGACTCATGAAATTGACTTTCTTCACTCAGTTCCCTGACGTCATCTCAATTGCACTTCAAGAGGCACCGACCACCGAACATCGAAGTCCTGACCATGGGTGAGCTAATGTCCAGAAAGAGAATTTTGACGATGACTGGGGAACAGAATAAGGACGTAGTTGCGGCCACACGCTCAACAGGGCCAAGAATATTCCTGTTAGTGAGACCGGTTTTAAGTACAATGCAAAAGGGCACCTTGAGAACACAGTGTTACCGGTGCAGTGAGAGTGGACACTGGGCTCGGAACTGCTCGGGAAACGAGCAAGGGGAGGACGCATAAGCGCTAGTCTCCTTTCCCAGCAAAATGCGAACACAACGCTCTCGGTGACAGGCATCCATGTTGATGAGACGCGATGTTTGGCGCTTATTGATACAGGATGCTCTAGGACTATTTTATATGCAGACCGACGCCGGTCTTGAAGAAAAACAAACGTGAATATCGAAACGATTGGTGCAATATCCCATGCGTGCTGCGGTGTTGGAGCGGTGAAGGTGAGTCTGCCAGAATCGATGTGTTGGTGGTGCGTGGCAAACCGCTTGGGTTTGACTTACTTTCAGGGATCGATGCCATAAAACGTTGATCAGGAGATTGCTAGGTCGATTCCTAGTAATCGGGTCAAGGATATCTTGGCAGAGGTTCCTTCTCTGCAGGAGGTTGACACAGCTGTCCATAAGCTAAACAATGGAAAATCTCCTGACCCGAATCGTTTGCATTTGGAGGTTTTTAAATGTTCTGGACCCAAGATGATGCAACGCTTAGCGAAATTGTTGCAGACTGCTTGGCGGGATGAGTGTATTCCGCATGATTGGCGGGATGCATTGATGGTAGTGCTATACAAAGGGGAAGGGTGGCAGAGATAAATGTGGAAACTATCGGGGCATCTCTTTGCTGTCAGTATTCGGTAAGGTGCTCTGTAGGATCATGCTAGACAGAATGCTGAGGCATATTGCTGAAGATCTTTTGCCTGAGTCGCAGTGTGGTTTCAGAGGATGTGAGATTGATGAAAGAACCTGGGAGAGTCTTGCTTTGGATCGCGGAGGGTGGAGAAGGACCTTGCGTGGGGAGGGGGCAAGTTCGAGGCGGATCGAACCCAGTATGAGCGGCTGAAGCGCGATATCAGGAAAGGGGGAGTGAAAGGGCCGTGGATCGGAGGGGGGGCCAAATTGGTCTGGAGTGTGAGGTGTGCGGAAGAATATGTCTTAGCACTGCTGGGCTGATGAGTCACCAGTCTACTAATCGGTGCAGTGGATCACAAAGCAGTCGAGAGTTGTCAGAATTAACCTGTGTCAGCTTCGGGCGGATGTACAAAACGACAGGTGGTTTGAAACGGCATTTGATTCTGCATAAAAAAGAACAGCAAGAACGTGTTGCTAGTGGTGCCCATGTCTATACAATGTGTGCTAAGGAATGCCAGAGTTAGTAGGGCTTTAAAGCCACATTTGTGCAGCCCATCACTGAATGTTTTCGTGTTTCTATATACCTTTTTTGTGCTATATCGAGTGATGACAATGTCGAAAGCGAATTTGCTGCTATCATGTATGTATGTATGTATGTATGTATGTATGTAATATAAAGAATGAAAAATTAAGTTTACAAGCCAAAAGATTATGTAAACTAAAAGGGAATAATGTTAATATTAATATTAAAATTGTGAATTACGCATTACAAGAGTGCATAACTAAGAAACATTATGGTTTCCTTGATCTGCTGAGTTGCAAAAGGGTACGTTTTCTTGTCAGAGGAAACATATTGAGAGCATTGTCAGGACCGATGCGAAGTCGGTAGGTTCTCTCTACCGTGCTAGAAAGCTACTAACGCCTGAAAGTATCCTGTACCTCTCTAAGGCAACCATTCACCCATTTATGTACTATTGTTGTCATGTTTGGGCTGATGCATCTTCTCTCGCTCCTAGACAATGTTCAGAAATGAGTCGCCCACCTGATAAGTCCTGAACTGTCATCTAAGCTTCAGCCTCTGTCCCATCGACGAAATGTAGCATCCCTCTGCCTGTTCTATAAGTACTTTAACATTGAATGTTTCGACGAACTGCAATCACTCGTACCCCCTCGACATAAATACCCCCGACAAACCCGCCAAGCAGCTAAATCCAACCCCTTCATCGTAGAGATCCCTAGATGTAAGAGAGTCTTCTACTCCAGTAGTTTCTTTCCCAGAACCGTTAGACTTTGGAATGTACACAAACAGACAGACACACAGACACACATACACGTTCATGTTTATAGATCTGTATATGTTATATTATTAAATATATGTGTATTATATACTGTACTGTATTTTGTTTCTAATTTTTAATGCTGACGTTCCGGATTCTACTATATATATATATATATGTATATATATATATATATATATATATATATATATATATATATATAATTTATTTATACAAACATTAATGGCTACATATGTGCATACATGTTTCTGTAATCACCCGCGTTGGGGGACTACGTCTTCAGGCCAAGAATTACCGTCGAAAACTGATATTTCAATCAAAAACCATTTTCCTATTTCGTTTGTGATTACAGAAACATGTATGCGCATATGTAACCATTAATGTTTGTATAAATAAATTTAATATACCTACTCTGTTCACTCACTGAGCACTCTTTGGTAGACACATGCTGTTTCATTGGATGTACTTCTAGGAAACTAAACTCTACTGGCTATATATATATACATATATATATGTGTGTGTGTGTGTGTGTGTGCGTGTGTTTATGAACTGATATATTTGTCGAGTAAGATGTAGAGGTCTATTGCATCCATAGAAAGCAGATATTTGTTAACGTTACATTTAAATTTCAGCATCTTGATGCAGTCGGTAGAGCAATGTGGGTATTCGAAATGTTAGATAACCTTTAAAAGAAGTAATTAGAGTCGAAGCTACAATGAATGAGTGCATATTTTGTGCTAGTAGGATACGTACGTTTAGAATATTCATGTGCCATAATTTTGTGAAAATACATTTACTGTAGCTATTTCTATAACAGGCATTAAAACGATGGTTGAATCGTTGTTTAAAAATTCGGAACTATTAGTTTTGATCGTTTTATTGTTTTCTAAGAGGTTGAGAATGGAGGTTGCTGCACCATGTTTTTGCGAATGCTGGCTTTATAGAGGTAGAAGCAGTCGGCCTCTCGTTGCTCGGTCAAAAATACGCTAAAATTTGTTGTTGTTTTTGTAATTCATGAAGATTTCGTATTATTATTATTATTATTATTATTATTATTATTATTATCAGTATTAGTATCAATAATAATAATAATAATAATAATAATAATATTTCTGTCGTCGTCGTCGTAGTAGTAGTAGTAGCAGTAGTAGTAGTAGTAGTAGTAGTAGTAGTACAGACCAATACTCAAGTGATTTTTATACTTTAACAAATATATAGTAGTGGCGCCCTCAGTCGTAAAATAGACATTAATATGATATTTCTATTCAAACAGATTCCATATTTATTATTATAATGATAATTCTCTATTGATTATTACATTGTGCCAAAGCCCTATGTACTGGTTTCACGTACTGAAACATGGAAATTGAGCACCCTGCGGCCTCAGGCCAAACTACAAGGACTCGGAGGAGGTTGGCCCCCAGACATGTGGCATGCAGGCCTACCGTCGTGTGTATATGCCCTGATGACTAATGAACTAACCCCCAGCTATTAGTCAAATAGTTCCACTGTCTTGTCGCTGTCTTGGGAAAGACAAAGGCAAAGGAAGTAAACCCCAACAGAAAATCCGGAGTGGGGTCCCTAAGGCGGTAGGAACACAGACCAGTCTCCTTCCAACAACTCCTGCATCCTGATTCGTTCCCAGCCGTCTTGACACAGTCCTGTCACTTGAACCGGCGCATCAGGGAGAGAGAATGAGGCTGATCCTGCGCAAGTCTCACTCACTTTTATCCAAGTCAAGCGCAAGTCATGACATCTATTTTTGTTAACTTCAAGTCCTACGGCTGCAGAGAAACGGCGAAGTATTAGGTGTGGATACACTGAAAGCTGTAGCTGTGGACCTACACGTAAGCTATTCAGGACATATGGCGATTCCTCATTGGACTGAGGCAGTGGTGGATCCGCCAGCCTCCTAAGTGACCGAGCAGCCCTCTTTAGGATCGCTCTGTTCGCCTCCGTAGAATGAAGACGGGGCTAGAAAAGGTGCCCTAAAAATAGCCTGCTTCACAAAACCCTGGCCAGCATACCGCGTCTGGTGGGGATCTCTCTTAAGCGGCCGAAACAAAAGAAAAAGGAAAACTAAAGTGCTTACTCTAGCATCGTGGAATGTTCGGCAATGCAAGAGTAAATCGACCTGAAAGACGAACAGCGCTTGTAGCTCGTGAGTTTGCTCGCTACAATATTGACATTGCAGCCCTAAGTGAGACTTGTCTTGCAGACAAAGGCCACTGACCGAAACTGGTGGAGGCTACACCTTCTTCTGGTGTGTGCGCAGTGCTGAGGAGCGGCGTGAAGTTGGTGTGGGTTTTGCTATCAAAACAACTCACGTACCAAAACTAGCAAGCATTCCTAAAGGTATCAACGACAGACTAATGAAAGTGCAGTTACCCCTTGGACGCAACACCAGCATTACGTTGGTCAGCGCCTATGCCCTAACGATGACTAACCCTGATGAGGTCAAAGATAAGTTTTATGAAGAGCTGGACTCTCCCATTTCCTCCGCCCCTCAGTCGGAGAAGCTTGTAATTCTTGGTGACTTCAATGCACGTGTCGGTACAGATCATCAATCCTGGCGCAACATCATTGGAAAGCATGAAGTAGGACTCCTCCTCCTTAGAACCTGTGCGTCACATGATCTCAACATCCCAAACACTATGTTCCGCTTCCGAAATCGCAATAAAACCACATTGATGCATCCACGCTCTTGGCACTGGCATCAAATCGACTATGTCATTACCAGAGTAAAGGACAGGCAGGACGTGAGACTGACCAAAGCCATGTGCGGGGCTGATTGTTGGACCGACCACCCCCTCATCATCACAAAATTCAACTTTTTCATCCAACCAAAGAGAAGGTTTAAGGGTAAAGAAACAGCCAAGTGACTCAATACAGCCAAATTGAAATGTCCTAAAACAACAGAGAAATTCCAGAGCAGCATACATAGTAAACTTGCTAACTACAATCTCAATCACAACAGCGTTGAAGAGAACTGGACATCCTTCAGAGATGTTATTCACTCTGCTGCTCTTGATATTCTAGGTCCTGCCACCAAACACCACCAGGACTGGCTTGATGAGAATGATCCTGAGATCCACAACTTGTTGCAGGAAAAACACCGCCTGCTAAGAGCGCATCAAAATGACCCAGCTTGTGTGGCGAAGAAAACGGCCTTCTCTAACATGCGCAACAAAGTCAAATCCAAGCTGCGTTCAATGCAGGATTCCTGGCTCAGTGCCAAGGCAGATGAAATCCAAGGTTACGCAGACAAACACGATACAAAGAATTTTTACGATGCACTAAGGGCAGTTTACGGACCACAATCTTCGGGATCCTCTCCTCTGCTCAGTGACGACGGCTCAACTCTACGCACGGGAAAGGAGATTCTCAACAGATGGGCTGACCATTTCAACAAAGTGCTCAATCCCCCCTGGATCCATCAATGATATAGCAATTGAACGTCTCCCCCAAGTCCGCATTATTCAACAGCTGGACACCCCCCATCAATCGAAGAGGTCAGCAAAGCCATTCACCAGTCAACCAGTGGAAAAGCTCCAGATCAAGATGCCATCCCAGCTGACGTTTACAAGTCCGGTGGTGCAGACTTGCGGGAGCAGCTAACCTGCTTGTATCAGATCATGTGGAGAAAGGGACGACTACCACAAGAGTTTAAAGACCCCACAATCGTTCACATCTATAAGCGAAAAGGGAATCGCCAATCCTGCGATAACCACCGAGGTATATCTCTCCTGTCCATAGCTGGAAAGATCTTGGCTCGCATCCTCCTCAACCGCTTACTTGGTCACCTAGAACAGGGACCCCTGCCGGAGAGTCAATGTGGGTTCCGCGCCAGTCGGGGGACCACTGACATGATCTTTGCTGCTCGTCAGTTTCAAGAGAAATGCATCGAACAGCACCGAGACCTTTACACAACTTTTATCGACTTAATCAAGGCATTTGACACAGTCAGTCGGGATAGTCTGTGGAAAATAATGAAGAAATTTGGTTGCCCAAGTACTTTCAATACAGTAGTTCGTCAATTCCATGAAGGCATGATGGGGCGCGTCCTCGACGATAGTGAACACTCGGAGGCTTTTCCGATAACAAATGGAGTTAAACAGGGCTGTGTCCTTGCCCCTACACTGTTCAGCTTGATGTTTTCTGCAATGCTATTTGACGCTTTCTTTCGGGAATCGTCAGGAATCCACATTAAATTCAGAACAGATGGAAAGCTGTTTTACCTAAGGAGACTGCAGGCTGTGACAACTTCGGCCTCACAATTAGCGCCAATAAGACCGAAGTTATGTTCCAACCAGGTCCCAGAAATCTGTATCATGAGCCAAGTATCTCAGTCAAGGGACAAAACCTTCAAACGGTTGAGGCTTTCACCTATCTGGGCAGCACTCTATCTCCGACAGCCACAATCAATCTCGAAATCAACAACAGAATCGCCAAGGCAAGCAGTGCATTCTGGAGACAGAAGCAAAGTCTGTGAAAGGAGAGGAATCAACATTGCCACCAAGCTGAAGGTTTACAGAGCAGTTATTCTCACCACATTGCTCTATGGCTCAGAAACCTGGACTACCTACAGAAGGCACGAAAAAACCTTGAACCACTTCCACCTGAGATGTCTCCGAAATCTCTTCCATATCAGATGGCAAGACAAAGTCCCTCATACAGAGGTCCTGAAAATTGCTAATCTTCCCAGCATAACTACTACCATTCGAAAGACCCAACTGAGATGGTCAGGTCACGTCTCCCGCATGCCAGATGAAATAATCCCAAAACAACTCCTGTATGGCGAGCTGTGCCAAGGCAAGCGTTCAGTCAGAACACCAGGAAAACGCTTTAAGGACAACCTCAAAGTCTCCCTTAAAGACTTCAACATCAGTACCGAATCCTGGGAATCGCTTGCATCAGATAGATCTCACTAGCGTCACCTCATCAACAAAGGAGCTGAAACAATTGAAGAGAGAAGAACCTTCAAATCAGTACGGAAACGTGCAACCCGCAAAGCCAGAGCAACAAGCTCTGTCCCCCCAACACCTGCTCACCACTGTCCAACTTGGGGAGAGCCTTTCATGCCCGGATCAGTCTTACAAGTCATCTTGTAAGCTATTTTACCGTCTAAAATATCTAATCTTATGTAGTATCTATTAAGGTTCAAAATTCTGATTGAAAATTGGTAGAGACCGTTCGGCAGACGGAAAAACACACACACATATATATATATATATATATATATATATATATATATATATATATATATATATATATATATAACAGACGGAAATATATATATATATATATATCAGTATTATTATTTATTTATTTATTTATTAATGCTTAGAAACACTAGTGTTTCATTCTTTCGGGAATCGTCAGTGCAGAGTGCCACGATTACTACCGGTCGGAAAATTCGAACTCCGTTACTAATCCATCTCTGACTCCATTAGCAAGGATCAAACGTGAGGTCAATCTTAACCGCGAAAAACATCGTTGAAATTGTAAAATCTATTTTTTAAATATCGTAGCTTACGGTCATAGTAATCTAATGATTATAACATGATCTATGCATGCGAGTTTAGGTGATCGACTTTCTATTTTAATTTTAATGTGCTTAATAATAAGAACAGAGTTTCTTAAAAAGGGATGATATAATTATATATATATATATATATAAACTGTTGTATTATATGTAGATCATTGTAATAATGTCTACAAATCATTGAAATATTTTGACGCGTATCAGACGGTCTGTGAAGCCTCCTTCTAAGAAAGTATTCAAAATATTTTTAAGATGTGTTTAAAATGTGTATGAGCATTTTCGCAGTCTATTTTGGTGACATGTTTCCCAGCGGTAGAAATATCTGTTGGTGACCTCTCGCTGTAATATATATATAAATGATGATCGCAACGTCTTGTCAGACGAGTGCCACTCCCTCAGACACTTAAAGTCCATGAGCCTAAAAATGACTTCCATCGCGACAGGACCATTTTAATAGACAAATTCCTGAAGGAGTATCTATACATAGATGATGTTACAGTCTTAGCTTTGTACGACAACTAAGTCTCTCTCCCTCGGTTCAAAATGTTCAGATCCAGCAACAATAAGAGCAGAATAGCCAGCAACAAGTTAAACTGCAGACCAGCTTAATGCTGGTACTGGTCTCCCGCTTTATGGTCTTTTAAATCAGAGATTGGCTTCTCCTGGAAAGGTTTCCTTCACCACGGCTTACTGGAGCCCTCTCCACCCCGACACACACATACATACACACAAACACACATGGTGCGAGTTGGCGGTTGACCCCGAAAAAGGGTTCATTCGCCTTCAGGGAGACTAGCCACCCTCCGCACAAAACGAGTCTGGTGGAGGAACCAGTTTAGTCGCTGGTGATCCGACCATGAGGCAGGTAGTACTGGGTTGCGTGGTACCAGTAGCATATGACATGACCTGACTTGGTAGAGCACTGTCGTAAATAATCTCACCCGCTACTTAATTGGCTGAAAATGCGAAGTTCGTTGTTTGTTTGTTTACGAACAGGCGATTTAAGCACTATAAAAGTGGTGGCGGGTGTCTATTTAAATAGATATTCCGAGGAGGTATTTACGGGTGTCGATTCCATGGTCGAGTGGGAGAATTGCCGACTGTCAACACGACGGTTCTGGGTTCAATCCTTGGCTTGGGAGAGATGCTAGTCTAGCGGCACTGATGAGTTGTGATACAACGAAACAGGACAGTATATCGATGACTACAAATATATATTAATGGTAGCCAAATGGATTAGGTCTTCGTTAATCGAGCCAGAGATGTCTCGTGATGCGGGGTTCGAATCGTTCGACTGGTATTAATCGTGACACCCTGCACACTGAAGATTCCCGAAAGGATTAAACACTAGTGTCTGTAGGTATTTAATTATTACAGTAAAAAAATAATTATATATATATATATATATATATATATATATATATATATGCAGGGTGACCCAATAAAATGGGCCCCAACTCTAATTAGACCCCGTTTCTTAGTGTTTTGTCCGAATGAAATGAAACTTTGGTCATAACTAGTTTATTATATTCAAAACATCACATGAAAAAATTAGAGTATTTGGCCTGTTTTCTTCGTTGATTATAAAATGACCAGAAAACAACTGAATGTCCTCTGTTTTTCTGTGTCACCCTGTATATATATATATGTATATATATATATATATATATATATATACAGGCACGTGAGAGAAGTTTTCTCATATACTCTACGAACGAGATAAATTTGTTTTACGTTTTTGAGTCGCTGTTTGTAGTCGGAGTTGGTAATTGTTATTATCCTGTTTAGAGGTTTACAAGGAAAACGGAACACGCGGATAAAATAGCAAAATGTAATAAAAAGAATTTACAAAAGTTGGAGTTGTTTTCCGAATACAAACCCTACATTAATGCCTTGCCTTCTGCTATTTATTTTGTATAAATCAGTACATTCATACGTAACGCAGGTAATTCCATGATAACAGGCACTCCCAAAATGATTACTCCGAAAGGTGTGTCCGTATTTTTTTTCTTTTTGGATGGTCCATGAGTGGATTTCTACCCTTCTTTTTTTCTGTCAGAACGTAATATCCTTAAGTGCAATACTTGTGGCGTATCTTTAAATATATCTATGCTCTATATGTATGCATTTATGGATTAATCATCCAACTACGTTCTTGTGGGGAGGATTAAAGATGTGCGCATATTCATTACAAACAATCCTGTATCTCTACAAAGCCACTAATCGCACATGCTCGGAATATTGTTGTCACATCTGGGCTAGTGCATCTGCCATTTGTCTCGAAAGTGCTCGAAAGAAATGAAAGCACTAGTACCTTTCAATGAAATATCCCCAACAAACCATACAAGTAACAAAATCGCACCCCTTCATTGTCGGAACTATAGATTAGTAAAGCTTTCGATTCATATAGCTGTGGCACTATATCTTAGGGCCCAGGTTTTAGTAGTTGTTAACATCCCCCACTAGCCTGGCTAAGAGGTGATTTGGCCGTAAGCAGCAAGATACATAAGCAATCAGACTGCATTCCCAAAATTCCCTTTCTTTTTTTCTACCTCTTTTTCATTCGGACAGCATGAGGTAAGACGTATATTTTTGTCTACCCGTAAATGAGTATAACTCCTCTTTTTTCAGCATTAGTTAAGTTTAGTTTTAATTGTGAAAGTTAATTATCACTTGTAAATTGTTTTTGTAAGAATAGTATAGTATTTTCTTGTAAAAAAATAAATACTTACTTATATTTCTCATATATTACGATTGTGTCGTGCGTCGTTTTTTTTTTTTTTTTTTTTTTTTTTTTTTTTTGTCTGCTTTTAAATCCTGCATTAAAGACCGAAGCGGGCCTGGAAACGAAGAACGTTCCAAACAGAATGCCACCAGAGTGAAGCCGTCATCTTGAGAATAAAGTAGCCACATACCCACATTCAACATCTCAGCTTTTCCTATTGATACTGAGACCCTAACCCGACTGGTCTGTCGACACATTATCATCGGGCCGTTTCTAAGACATTTAGTGTAACACGTGGTCGGAAACGCATCAGTGACCTGCTGATCATTTTATATAGCTTCTGCTCTCGAACGTCTAGACTTTGGAATTTTCTCCCAAGTCCCTATTTCTCTGATTGTATTGCTGACATGCAAAAGTTTAAATGTAATGTGAATGGAAATCTCACTGTCGAACTTCTTGCATAAAATCCATGATAATCAGGTCTTTAATAGTAGTTCCTTGCGAATTAGTGGCAGTGTGCCTTGTTCGTAGTGAAAGAAAAACATAATTTTCAGATGATATACAGCGAGGCAATTATGGTCCATGTATTTATCCCCATGTAATTCGCTTTTTTATATTTAGATTAATGCTTTGAAGTATCGACTATGCAAAAGGAATCTATCAGCTGTAGAAATAGCATACTAGATCATTGGACATTTATTGACTCTGATCGAGACGGCTGAGATGATTTCTCACATTTTACTATGAGAATCCTTTGTCAACCTTCAACATCGCAGGCCAATAAACTTCCTATTTAAAATTGAATCGTTCGACTAGTGGAAAATGAATGCCTCTCACAAAGCTAAAAGAAAAATAATAACAGACTGATGTAAAATCCATACAAAATATACAGCAAAGAAAAATAACCGCGTAAAACTTGCAAATCAAATAAAATAATTGTATAATATAAAAACATTAAAGGCCAGCTAAGAAAAAACGACTTTTTATTTTTATTTCTTTTCAAATGGCGTGGTATTTTCTAATTAATTGGTGTTCAGCGCTCATAACTGCTCTATGTCGTTCGCATTGAGGCTCCCCTTCAAAAGATCCAGAGTCTATTTAATGAACGAAGCTTGCGGTAAAATTAAATGGCGTCTACATGTTTGCGTTTCTTTTTTGGTGATTTTCTCTCATATTTGAAAAATGATCTAATTTGAATGTGTGAAACGAAATAACGAAGATCAGTTAATTTGTAGAGATGCTTCGTGGATCCAGACAAACAATGGACTGTGTGAATGCTATTTGAAATTAATGAGTATCCAATCAACTAAAATGAAAATAAAAATTGGTGTAAAGTCACTATACAAGGCAATCGTAAGAAGAGGAGAAGTAAAGAAGTGAATAACATTAACATTTTCAGCTGGCAATGAGATTCGATATTCCAACTTACAAGTACATTGTTTGAAATCCACCCTTAGGAATGGCTCTCGACGAATCCGAAAATAATAGGATAATCAGCATTACAGCAAATAAATCTACTAATTCCAGTCCGAAACTACTAAATTATTTAGAAATTTATAAAGGATCAAAAAATATATACCAGACACAAAATTGTCGGTTATATTTACTGATGAATGATAGTTCACAAATATAGTGTGCGTATACGTCACTTTAAAAATACGACCGGAATTATTTTGATAATTTCATGTCTAGGAGAAAAATATAAGTATAATAATTCTTGTGATTGATTTAAACAGCCGTTCTGTTCTTTGCTTTCTGAAGTTGTCCTGGGAATTTTACGATAGGTAAAGTATGGCTTTATGAAGAGAACATCCTCATTCTATTCCGATACAACATCAGTTGTTAAAAAATTTCTTTTCTAATATCCATTGTTTCTGGAGTAGAATAAGTCTTAATCCTTTTTAGGCATTTTGCCATCAGTAAACAATAATTCCACAATACCAGGAGCTGAAAAATAATTAAACTGTTTCAAAACCTATGCAATTCAAGCGAGATAAGTTCTTGATTACACATTTACTATATCGCTACTGTATAACGATAATTGGAATAATTAAACATTGCGATGATGTACTCTTGGTTTTAAACTGCATACACTATTAGTTTAAATCTATGTATCGTTCACTAGGAGGGCGAGTATGGAGACTCCTGCACGATGGTATTGCGAATTGTGTCTTTGTAGATGCAGAAGAAGCTCGTTTGTCGTGAAATATGCTTAAATGTGATATTTCAATTCTATGCAGAATTCGTATTATAATTATTTACACATTAGGTGTAGTCACACAAGCCATAATCAAATATTTCTCTTTGAGAACAACTCTGGAGTCTGACTGTGTACAAGACTCCTTATATAGTACGGCCAAGGATGGAATACTGTTGCCATATCTGGGCGGGAGCTGCCAAAAACAGCCTATCATGCCTTGACAGAGTACAAAAGAGACTTCGTGGTTTAGTGGGGGATGCCCTTTTCTCTACCCTGCAACCTCTCTCCCACAGAAGAGACGTTGCGAGCCTGTCCTTGTTTTATCGTTATTTTCATGGCAGGTGCTCGTCTGAGCTCCAATCCCTGGTCCCCCCTCGCCAAACTTTCACGAGAAACACCCGTCTAGCTGAATCCACTGTGAAAAATTTCCCCCACTCTATATCTGTGCCTAAATCAAAACGCGGATTTCATGAGCAAAGCTTCTTTCTTAGAACTGCACGCCTGTGGAACTCTGTTCCGTCTGCCTGCTTCCCTCCGGACTACAACTTGGATGTCTTCAAGTCTAATGTTAACAAATTCCTAATGAACCGCCCCCCTAATTAAACACTTCATAAAATCTCCTCACTAACGTGATGTACTTGCAATAACCCTTATCCCTGAGTGGCTTCCGGGCCTTGATAAGTGGTGATCACTGTGTAAAAAAAAAAAAAAAAAAATATTTCCAGTATTTTCCAACTCTTTCGATAACCTTTGTATATGAATTCACGTTATCGCAACAGCTGTTTACCATTGATTTCTAGTTTTCAGTGACCATTGATCTTCACTGGAATTTTAATCCCTAACGCTCCAGCCCATTTTGCACTCATCCAGCCGAGGTCTGGCTAGTGATTTCCCTCCTCAGTCTTTCCGTTCACCTTCAACCTCATTTATATGGCAGTGTTATATACAGTCCCCAAGAACTTGACACTCTATTTAACAGATGAAATGGATGACACAGTTTCAAAAAATTAAAGAACTACAATATAACGTAACATTTATCCCAATTTTTATTTTATTTTAAACTTAATCTTGACATAATAACAAAATGATATTCCGAGCGTAATAATTACAGTACTTTGTTCTGACATGTTCAAATACTTAATTGCATTTTAGTGAATACTATTAAGTATTTGAGCGTGACATATGTTATTTCTAATTTGATTGACAAACCTAAAATATATTTCAAAAATTTTAACATGATGTAACAGAGCGTGGCCTCGCGTATGGCAGCAATAACAGCATCTGTATACAAATGACCGAGCCGTGTGCAAGGTTACGTCACAGCGAAAAAGACAGAAATAGAAAGATGGAGATAAACGTGTTAAACAAGCATCCTCAATTTGATAACACAAAGACAGAGTACTACGTCTACGACATGGCAATCTTCTTGAGCATATTTGTGTACAAGACGACTTTTGAACAAGAAAAAAGACGTTATTCCGTAAAACACCTGTAAATAAATGTATACTATTTCCTTGCAAAAAAATGTGTTTACATTTAAACACATGTGTAAGGTTACAGTGACACATCGACAAAACATTCGATTCCTGTC
Organism: Euprymna scolopes; assembly: GCF_053919585.1. Taxonomy (NCBI): domain Eukaryota; kingdom Metazoa; phylum Mollusca; class Cephalopoda; order Sepiida; family Sepiolidae; genus Euprymna; species Euprymna scolopes. The sequence continues at coordinate 111,517,484 of NC_136510.1, forward strand.
CTATTTGCGACTTGTTGATACCCGCAATCTGATTGGTTCAAACCATTCTTTATCTTACAGACGTTATGTTGATTTTCCCAGTATTTTATTAAATACTAATGAGGCTTGTTTTCTGTAAAATTCTTTTATTTATCAGCTGACTGGTCTAGTGGTCTTCATAAATTTGGTCTTTGAATGAAATGTAGGCAGCTTTCTTTTTCCAGTTGTATTTCTAAGCAAATTCGAAGATTACTCATTCTATGACTCATGCCGTGACGAAAATTACGGTAAATAAAGTTGCTTAAAAAACGATCTGAGGTTATTGATTCTTTGTAGCTATTTTCGAGGATCTGTGAAACAAGATAAAATACGGCTCGATTTTTACAATCCGGGTTATTTGTTATTAATCTGTTTCTGTTTTAAATGTTACCTTTGTTACGTTGTTAAACTGTAATTGTTGATATGTCAACACTTCCGTAAAGTTATACACGCATCATTTCAACGAACGATAGAAGAAACTAAATTAGACGAACACATGTACATAGACACGTCTTATAAATGAGTGTGATGCGTATATAGGAACGTGTATACATTATTGGAAGAACAGTCTATATCACTAGACGATGCAGGAGTTCAGACACATATACATAATATATGTTTTCCCAGTCTGCAACATAAGGGCAATGCTATCATCGGAAATTACTGGGAAGCAAAGAGCGAAAAGTGCGGAATATAAGTTTAGTAACTTTTTTCGCGAAAAATTTGGAAAAATTTAATAAATAAAAACCATTATTCCTGTTATTAAACTTGTAATTCAAAGAAAATCAATTGATAAAGTAAAAACAATATTCTTTTTGTGGTTAGAATGAAAAAATTATTGGCTAATCCTTATGAAACTAAATCTGTCAAATACAAAACAAAACACTCATTTATTTATAAAAAAAAGAACTGATAGCAGAACAATTGTTTGCAGTTTATTTTATAACTAGCGGGGGTACCCGGCGTTGCCCGAGTGTTTGTTTCCGGGACGGGGGGGAGTTTTAAAAAATGTTATGGTAGGTAAGTAGGAAGGATCAAACCCGGAGTCATGAGTAAAAGTAGGAAAATAAAGTGTGAAAAAAAAAAAAAAAACATCTGCAACGTTAACAGTTCGGCCACCAAGAAAAGTCCATTCCAGTTGTTTAGGAAAAAAAAAAAAACGACTACGGTAGGTCGACACGAACGTGAAAATATAATGTGAATTGTCCAGCACGCTAACCACTACGCCACAGAGCACTGCAGCTTAGTTTAGTGATTTTAAATAACTTCACATGAAAGAACTACGAAGCCAAACCGGTGTTCTCTTCTGAACTGTTCCTTGTGAACGATCCCCAAACGGTGTTAAGTGGTGGCAGGGGGAGGAGGAATTTATTAGAGAGAAAATATTTTACCACTTCCATTGATCTTAACCGATTTTGGCCGTGACTTCTCAGCAGAACAAGTATAGAAATCTAAGATTATCGAGGAATTTGAGAAATAATAAGCCTATAACACACCTCAGATATTGTTCTGCCGTTTGTGCATATTATATTTGCATGAAATATCTTGATTTTTAATTCTATTAATGTCAAAATCAGACGGGAAAAAATGAGTTCATTTTATTTATATATATATATATATATATATATATATATATATAAGAGATTGCATTAAACGAAAATGAAAAAAAATAAAAAAGGGGAAAATAAAGAAAAAGAGAACTACTCGGCTGATCTACAATCTCTTCTTTTTTCCCCATTCATCTAAATCAGTGGTTCTCAACCTTTTTTTACTCATGGATCCCTTTTCTCTTCTTTTTATCTTGGTAGACCCCTTCATAACTATTGGTCATAAGACAATCTTCTATTTTTCACTAATATAAATTTTGAGGTTTTTAATAATCTAAGAAATATTATATAATTAAGCTTTATTTTTAAATGAAAACTAATTTAATGCAAATAAAGTATTCTACAACAACTATAATAATTATGATCATTTTGTTATGTTTTTCCAGTGGGCCCCCAGAAATATTCCATGGACCCATAGGGCCCATATGGACACCGGTTGAGAACAATTGATCTAAATGATACACACACAACCACACAGTTATATCCTATTTGCCTTCTTGGCAGTTAAAACACGTCGTCTGGTTACTTTAAATTTTTTGGTATGATTATTTCGGTTTTATTTTAGAATATGAATTTTGGAAAAAAATGATAAACACTTGTTTTACACTTATGATGAGTGTCGATTGATTATTTTTATAACAAATTTGACCAAAAATAATATTATGATTGTCTAAAAAAATTACAATAATGTTTATTTAAATATAAATAATGGAGGACATTCCTCTTTATTATTGAGCACTATTTTATTAACCTCGTTGAATGAATTGGTTTTCATTTTGAATATTATTTATATATGATTTTCCGCTGCCAAAATACGTTCCATTCAAGAGAAATATTAAATATTTAAACTTGTTTTACCAGTATCTTTAAACTCAGAATCATTTTACAATACGACAAAAACTAGAACTTGCAAAATATTTATTAAGTTCAAATTTCATGAATTTCGTTGGCACCAACTTTTTTTCTATTTTGCACAATTTTTATATCCGAATTACACATCCTTACGCATTACAGTATGGTTTCAAAATCCATTATGAATGGTTAATTAGTTATGGAAAATATCTAATTACATATAAAGGGCGCTCCCCCCAAATAACGGACCCCAACTCTAATAAGACCCCGTTTCTTAGTGTTTGTCGGAATGAAATGAAACTTTGGTCATAATAGTTTATCATATTCAAAACATCACATCAAAACACTAGGGTCTTTGGCCTTCTTTTCTCCGTTCTGCAGCATATGTTCTAGATGGCCTCCATTAAGCTCTGTGCATTTCTTGAGGCGCAGGACGAAGTTGTCCATGACGTTCTTACAGACCAAATTGGTAATGGTTGTGGGTTTCCCTGCGTACACTCTGTCCTTAAGATACCCCCCACCAAAAAAATCGGGGGGGGGGGGTCCAGGCTGTGGGGTGCCTACTCCAAATCAGCCTTGAGACTGATTACTCGGCCTCCGAAGTTCTCTTTCAGCCAATCCCGGGACAGGTTAGAGGTGTGGGAATTTGCTCCGTGCTGCTGGAATCAGAATTTGCTCATGAGCGACGGGTAGATGGTCTAGTCCTCACTCTTGAAGGTTTTGAGGACCTCCACATACCGCCCCTTGCTTACTGTCACTGCTGCGCCAGATTCTTCGATGAAGATTGGTCCGAGATTGCAGCCCACACCGTGCACTTAGGAGAGTGCAAGGGCTTGGTGGCTACTTCATTGGGTCTGGAGGACTACCAGAAGATATTTATCTGTGAGGGATTTATTTATCGAGATAGAAGTGGGCTTCATCTGAAGTCCAAAGGAGGTTAAGGAAACTTGGTGTCTCCTCGATCTTCTCGGGCATCTTGACTGCCATAGCTCTCCTCCGCTTCTTGTCTTAGGCTGTAAAGGTCTGTAGCGTCTGTATTCTGTACGGGTAAGCCCTGATAACGTTCACCAGCACTTCTGCAAGTCTCACAGGACATACCGAGGTTCTGACTACGCCTACGCACAGAGCGTTTCCCATACTTCTCGAAATGAGCCACCCAGTTCTGAATTCTGCTTTTGAATGGAGCCTTTTCACATTTGAACTGACGCATGAAACTGTCCTGGCTTCTCTTCAACGAGCCTGTCTTGTAGCAAAATTTAACACAATGCATTCTTTGTCCCAGCTCACACGGTCATTGATTCTGCCATGTCTTGTAAAATAAGGGCAGTCGGTGAATAAATAATGGAGACATAACATAAAGTGTATACGGGGCCCGTTTTCTTGGGTCAAATAGAAAATATATGCAATGGTAATACGCAAACAGATACACATACCTGAATTGCTGAATTGGTTTGAATCTCTCAGCCAGCAGTAATTATCAATTTCCACACTGTTAATGACGTAAGCATAAGACATTTATGTTTATAGGTAGAACAATAAGTGTTTATTTCAATTTAAAAATATTATGTATACATATATATATATATATATATATATATATATATATATATATATGTAGATAGATAGATGTGTGTGTGTGCTCGCGGAATTTTCATCATTTTATAAGTATTGTTTGTTTTCAGTGTATTATTTACAATTATAATTAATTTGTTATTAGTTGCGAAAATATTTATTTATTTATAATATTTACAAAAAGGCGCATGCCCGTAAACTACTTTTTTTTCATCCGTTAATGTAACGTGACAAACGTCGTTGAAAGCACGTGATATAGAATGGGATCTGAAACAATGATGATAAAGAATTCATCAGTCGAAGATTATAACAATACTAATCAATCGAGGATATCACCCTGTGATGAAGATCGATATCGATAACAGCCAATCAGAAAACGTAATCAGCTTTATTGATTTTCACTGAATAACACTAACTGTGCGATGCGTTCAATGAATAATTGAAATTACATTTTGTCTCGAAATCTTTTGTTCAAGAATTCAGCATCCGTTCATGAAAAAATTTCTTACTGCTGCGACAGAGAATATGTAACATATTCAGTGATATATATATATATATATATATATATATATATATATATATATATATATATATATAAATACATACATACATATATATATTGTTTAGAGAAAATTTTAGATGACATAAGTCATTGGTACCGTCGGTTTGAAACCCTATAATAAGGACCGTTTTAGATACATATATTAAGCTCTCTTCAGATGAGCATTGGCTGAAAATATTGATATGGGTATCTAAAACGGCCATAATCATCAGGTTTGAAACCGACGGTACCAATAACTTGCGAGACGATATTAATACACACATCGAGCTGTATTTAGCGGCTTTCCAAAACAATATTCTAAAATCAAAAGTTCAAGTAAATGTACTTAATTTATTCCCTCAAGTAGTTTTGTACGGTCTTGATTCTATCACATGGACTAAACAACTAGCGGACCACATAGAGGGGTTTCAAAATCACGTAATGCGTTTCATTCCGGGACATCGCCTGATCGTAAAAAAATATCCACCCACCGTCACATTACTCGCTTTACTCCTCTATTTGATAAAATTAAAAGTAAAACCCATAAACCTTTTTGCCATGCAAAACGATCCACAACTGGGATGTAAAAATTATGTTAGAAGGCAAATGAGACAGAGGAATGAAAGGAGAAGAGTGAGAGAAAATGTTTTTGATTGGACATCTCTCAACAATTGGGCGCTCATAAAACAACTTGCCCTGGATCGGAAGGAATGTCAAAAAATGACTCGCAATCCACACCAAGCGGGGGAGAGCGAACTTTGATTACACCTAATAATTAACATTATAAAATTTCAAGGAGTGTATGTAATTACGTGTGTCTCTTTGTGTGTATCTATGTATGTAATCGTGATTCTGTTATACATGAAATGAAACATATCCCAGATAAACAAAGTAAATAAGTTTGAAAATAATAGTTATTAAAGGAAAAGGCTAGAATCGAACTCAGTAATAAAGAGTTAAAAGTGAATCCATATTGCTATTTAGATACGATTTTAGGGATGTAGAGTAAATGTTCATTGTGTTTAGAAATAACGATACAATGTAAATTAAAGAATAAATTTGTTTTGCAAAAAACGTGTTGGACATATGATATATTAATACACGTGAGGATTTACATGGTTGGGCACATTGCTGACGCCACAAAGAAGACAATTTACAATATATTCTGAGAGGCAGTTCAGTCAGAGCTAAGGTCGGGAGTTGAGTTGAAGGCTGAGAGACAGCAGGGAGCCACAGTTGAATTTGCTGAAACACTTTTGGAACAAACCAGAAATGAAAAGAAGAAAATGTAATTCTGAAAGTCAATTGAATTCTTGATGATAATATCAGCAGCTGAATTAATAAATGTCTTCATATTTTTTTTAAACCTTTGTCCTCGTCGTTATTCATCCACCGAAAAGTAATGCCCTGTTTGTAAACGAACTTTATATGAAACACCCTCCTGCCATAATTTTACTGGATCGCCTGCTTCAGTAATGAATTCGTATCCACGATGTGTTAGGAGGATTATCTACACATTTGTCGTGGTTGTACACAATTATATAAATGCCGTTATCAGTCTCCGTTATACGTCTTGTTCCCGAGATGCACACACTACTTTTTAACAATACATCTAGTGTCTATATATGATTGTGTTCATAATGCCTTATTATCTAGTTAGTTTCTACCTCTTGGCTTTGTCGTTCGTTGCTGCAAATTGAAACCCCATGCTTAAAATAACAAATCAGAGGCTTCTTTTAATTAAAAATAAATCCTCTCTTTCTTTCATGCTCGCTCTCTTTCTCTTTACGTCTTTCTTTGTTTATCTTTTTCACGTTCTCTTTCACACGTACCCGAATGACCTATTTCAGGTGCTATCGTCGACCCCAGCTATAGAGTTTTATATACGTCAGCAACTTAACTCTTGAATTCTTCTTGCACAAATTAATCAACTCTGCAAAATCCAAATTTTCAAAACACTGGCGTAAACACAGGATAGATTATATATCACTCCTCCCCATCTCAGTATTTAAATATGTCTACGTACATTTTTACATAATCCTTCTATAATTTTTTCAGACGCTTCCCGTCAAAAAAATGAAAAAAATCTAATTATATTGTAAACTTTTTCCATTTTATTTCTTTTCGGCAACCATCTCCACTGACTACTCCGACAAGAATAATCATAGCAGCACCGGTTAGCTCCATCAATAATGGCGAAACCCTTCCACATGCACTGAATTAACAGTGTACAATTTAAGGAAAATGTATTCCTCTCATTAAAAAAAAACACCGTAATAAACAGGAATTACTCTTCGTGGTAACGCGACCAATAGTCCAGCTTCAAGATAACACCAACAACAAGAAAAAAAAAGAAGAAATAAAAAAAATCTTAGATCTCATTCAACCATTTCAGCTGTTATGGAAACAGTATTTTTTTCCTTAAAAGTTCATTAAAATACAAGAAATGTTCTTTTCCAATTATCCAAAATAATTTAGGACCACTATTCAAGCATTATGTTTAGTGAATATGTTTTTTTTAACAAATCATCAAATTGCGGACCACTCAGAAGTATGCTCGAATATTTTTTTAAAAGTACTCATTATAAATTGAAGAAACATACCACGTGCTGTGTTCAAAATCTTTACTAAAAAAACGTTATAAATTCAAAATTTCCCCACGTGCCTGGTTTGAATAAAATTATGTTCCTTAACAATCACCCCAGACATTTATAATCTTCTTATTTCAAACCCATTAAAAATTCAAGAAAGCTTACAAAGAGATTAAACTATCCTTTATAAAATATTGATCCAAATTCACACTGTTCAGTCATGTTTCTACAGTTCTTCCCATTTTCAAAGTAAATAATTTAAAATGCTTTGCATTGATCTGTTTTTTTTTCTTAAAATTAAACAAATAAATCAAGAAAATAAATTCCCTTTCAAAAAGTTACATTTTTCATTTACAATTTCTCTTTTAAAATTATTAAGCAGTTTCATATTTGTATTCCCATAGTTTGTTTCATTCTTTGAAATACATCATTACAACACAAAAAAAACAAGACTGTTTGTGCAAATATGAAACAGGCAGGAAGACCCAAACCGTTTATCCTGAAATAAAACAAACATTTCCACAGAAGACGAAAACTTTCACTTGCATTTCAGATCATTACATATAGAAAGCACGCAATTATTTTCTTCTTTTTTTCAACAGTTTTAAATATAAATCTTATTTATTTTAACATTTTCCTAGTTTTCCTGCTAAACAATAGTATAGTCAATTTTTTTATTATCATAGATGCATTTTAAGTTTTCTCTAGATACGAATCTATTTTTCATAGTTGTTTTCTCTCTTTCACGCTAGTAATTGTAATCGTGATATCTCTAGTGTCTATATATAAAAGTCGCGGCTTTCTTTTAATTATGACTTAGTTTGATTCTTTCTCATAATTTTACAGTGTCCATTCTTTCTTATCGGCCGTTATGAACTATTTTTGCATTTCTTTCGTCTTTCTTTTTTCTCTTGACGAATGAGTTGCCATTTTCTCCCTAATTTTTGGCCCAAACACTGCTATTAGTTGACACCGCGTTTTATTCTAATTTTACCTTCTATAAATCGCTTACACGTCATGTAACTGATTATTTCGTACATAGATAAAATAAGTACATCTCCCTTACCTAGCCGCGCGCATTCTGATTGGCTGAGCTCTTAAAATTCTACCATTCCGGATTACCGTTTTCATTTTTTGATAAACGGACGGTTACTAAAAGCAATACAGCAACACTACCAGACGTCAATGAGTCGGATATAAAACCCACGCAATCTGTTATTTAAGAACTTGACGAAATAAGTTTTAAATGTTTAAATACATTACTGTTTTCATATTGCCCTCATTCCAACACTTACGTCAGTTTATTTTTACGTTTTCTACATCACCACCGACTAACACGGCGTTTGCTTCGTCACAACGAAAACTACAGGGGGATTTATTTGTCATTTACATAAACAAAGATTCTCAAGATATTTTGCCATTAATCACATTACCTGCACATTGATCTGTTTCCTATTTCCTTGCCGTTAAAAAATGACAGTGTTCGACACAAGGTCGTCTTTTTTAATTTGGTAAACAAAACATATTAAACACACGCCGTTTACATTTGTGATTTTCAGGTAAAGTTTTCCCTTTCAATCCTCACAAAATCATTATAAAAATTCCTAGTGTTATAGGTTGGCGGGGGCGCTGAAATCTAGAATAACGTTTAGAATTCCAGAGAACTCATGTTTTCTAAGGTATTAAGAAATTACAGTTTCAAAAGATGGCGGATCGCTTTTCTATATTAATTTAATGTAATTCAGTACCACCTTTCTTGAGGGTAGATTATAACATTGTTTTTTTTTAATTTGGGGACAAAAAACACAATAAATACACTGCGAACGTGTTTTTTTAGTTTGCCCCACGCCATAAACACACTGCGTTTATTTATTTAATTATTTTATTGCGGACTGCTTTCCTCATATTTTAGTTGTTGTTTCACGACATTTCGACCAACTGGCTTTCCTCAGGTGATTAGAATTCCGACTGCCATCTATAGTTGCTTTTCGTCTCATCACGTTTTTTGGCCAACTAAGCCTCTGGTCGGCTTTCGGTAGGATTAAAACCAACATATTTAGACAATGCTAACCTAGGACTAGCAGACGTTATATTTCTACGGTTTCAGGCGAGCATTGCCTAAAGATACCGGTTACAATCTTACACAAAGCCGGCCAGAAGCTTAGTCGGCTAAAAACCTTGTGAAACGAAAAACAACTACAGATGGCTGTAATTGCTGAGGATACAGCTAGGAGATTAGGATATGCTATCGTGTCGCGGTTACGAAGGCCAAAGGAATAGTTGGCCGAAACATTGTGAAACAACAACTAAAAATGAGTATAATAAATTTGTTTTGCAAAAAACGTGTTGGACATATGATATATTAATACACGTGAGGATTTACATGGTTGGGCACATTGCTGACGCCACAAAGAAGACAATTTACACCATGAAGACCATGTATATGTCAGCAATAAATAAATTAATAAATAAAAATCCATTGTGTTAAATAATATACATTGCGTTTAACCCTAACCCTAACCCTAACCCTAACCCCTTTTCACTCTCATAGAATCCTTAAAGATTGGTGTTCGCGGGCGTTGAAATTGAAAATAACGCTTAAAATTTCATGTAACAAATAGTTTCTAAGATATGAAGAAATCACAGTTCATAAACTGGGGGCTAATTTTCTATATTAATTGAAAGTGCAAAGAGCACTCACTTTATAACCATTTTTTTTTTGTTGGGGGAGGGGAGTCTGTTAATTTTTTGGACGGGTTCTAAAAATTACAAACATTAACTCCCGGTTACTTGTGTGTTTTTATAATTATTATGCCGAAAAGACAAAACAATACTCAAATTATTTTCGCAACATATTTATTTTCTTAAAATTCCTTTTTTTTTTTTTTTTGAACAAAAAATATTTTAAAAAAGACGCTATTCAATATATAATTATAGGTAAATGTGAATACCCTGGCCAAATTACCGCTTAAAAAATCGTCCGCGTCCACCACACTTAAAGACTGGACCGAAAGCTCAAAAAAAATTAAACGAAAATTATTTATTTACTTATTTATTTTTTAATCACTGAACGTAGTACATATGTATAAAATGATCTGTAACTTTTGTGAAATTAACTTTTAGAAGATAGAAACCCCGATTTTGTATGTCTTTCTTTCCGGTACATGCAAAGCTTGTTTTTGCTTTTCAGCAGAATTCAACACAGAGGCGTTGAGATTTTAATGTGGAGGTCTCCCGGTAGACTTGACAACACGAGCCACAGATTCCGAAGATATACGTCAGTTGCTTGACCTGAACACGTGAAATCCGACCACACACACACACACACACCCACACACACACGCACACGCACCCCCACACACATATATGTATATGTACATATATATATATATATATATATATATATATATATATATATATATGTGTGTGGGTGTGTGTGTGTGTGTGTGTAAATATAAAGAGAGGAAGAAGAAGAGAATAATGTATGTTTGTGCTGTGGGGGAATCACCCTGCAAATGGAGTGTTCTATCCATTATATAAATCATAGAACTTTTGATCCCAGGAGTTAATTAAACACCAGAGCGACCCTCGACTACTCGCTGACGTTTACTACTTTTTTCAGTTGTAGCCTTTTTACGTTGTTGTTCCAGTAATACATTTTTTAAACTCTATTCCTTGTTCTGTTTTCTTTGTGGTTTATTGCAAGGCATAACACTGACGACATTGGATTCGGAGAACTTACTCACGTTTAAAAACAATGTTTTAAAAAACTAAACACTGACGACATTGGATATAAGGAGCATACTAAAATCGAAACCTGTAACGACATTGAAAAAATACACGCGTTGAAATAATATTCTAAAAATACTAACGACGTCGGACTCAAATATTATCAAGCCTAGGCAAGTGTCTAACATAACACTTGCAACTGAAAGGTTCACAGTAACTAAAAAAAAAACAAAAAAAAAACGCAGATCATTACAGGAAAAAAAGTTGAAAAGAAAAAAGTTCGTCACGACTTTCAATGATAGCGCTGTACTTTTTCAAAAAAAAAAGGTTTGTCGCGATTTAGAAAGGTAAATTTTTATACTTTTGGAAAAAGAATTTGCAACTTGTGGTTTTCGCTGCGTAAATCGGGCGTTATTTTTTTCTCTGGAGAATAATATACACTTGATTTTTTTTCTATAGAAAATGAACTTTTTATTTTATTTTATTTTTTTTACTTAGGCATCACCACGTATCAAGGCCAAGAGGCCACTTGAGGATAAGAGTTTAAGAGTGTACAGTAGAAATTGGACAATATAGTAACCGTTAGTAATCGAGATTCGGTAAATTTGTTAACTTATATGGAACGGCTCATCAAAAACTTGTTTACGTTAGACTTGAAGACAACCATATTGTAGTCAGCTGGAAAGCAGAAAAACGGAAGACAATTCCATAGGCGTGCAGTTCTAAGAAAGAAGTTTTGCTCATGGAATCTACGTTTAGGTTAAGGCACAGATAAAGAGTGGGGAAACTAGTGATAGTGCTTTCTGCTAGACGGGTGTTTATCGTGAAAGTTTGGCGAGGGGGAACCATAGAATGGAGCTCAGCCGAGCACTTGTCATAAAAATGACGATAAAGCAGAGATAAACTCGCAACATTTCTTCTGTGAGAAAGAGGTTGCAGGGAAGAGAAAAGGACAACTCCCACAAGGCTACGAAGTCTATTTTGAACTCTATTAAGACAGGATAAGTCCTTTCTAGCAGGTCTTGCCCAGATATGGCAACAGTATTCCTTTCTTGGATGTACCTGGATCTTATATAGATAGAGAATTGCATCAGCAGTGAGATATCTACTGATTCAATGGAAGGATCCCACCATTTTTCCAGCGGCCAATTCACAAACGTATTTACTCCTGGCCTGGGGAGATGTACAAAAATGGCCGCAGATTTTAAGTTGGAACCTCGCAGACAATCGGTGTTTAAAAAGAAACTTAATGTCCCGTTCGCTTCCCTGAACAAAATAAATCAGGAACTAGACGGATTAGAAACATCGGTATACTGGCTAAAATTTAATATAGTGAGTGGGCTGCTCCGGCAGTTTACGTAAAGAAAAGGTCCGGGGAAATTCGCGTTTGCGCCGACGTCGCGACTGGACTCAACGGGTCCAAAGAAGATTTTCACTATCCATTACCTAGTCCAGAAGAAGTGTTCAGGAAATTAAATGGCGGCAAGTTTTTTTTCTAAGATCAACCTAAGCGAGGATTACCTACAGATTCCGACAAAAGCGCTAACCTCCTCTGTATTAGCACTCATCGGGATTTGTAGAGATACGAAAGACTCGCGTTTGATATCAAGGTGGCACCCGCAATATTTCAGCAAGTAATGGATACTATGCTGTCCGGCTTGGACACCGCAATCGCATATCTTGATGACATTATCATAGCGAGAAAAAGCAGGGAGGAACATAAAAAACATATCAGACAAGTATTCAGTCGAATACAAAATTATGGATTTAAGATCAAAGCATGTTAATGCGAGTTCTTTTTACAAACAATTAAATACCTGGGCCAAATAATCGATAAAGATGGCAGACGCCCAGACCCAGATAGGGCGAGCGCTATTAAAGAACTTCCGGCACCAGTAAACATCACTCAGTTGCAGAGTTTTTTTTTTTTTAGGTTTGGCAAATTATTACCAGAGGTTCATCCTAAATATGCACAAATTACGCGCACCACTTAATGAATTGCTGCATAAAGATAAGGCTTGGGAGTGGACAGAAGATTGCCAGACATCATTCCAAGAAACAAAAGACTCCTGGCTTCAAAACTATTCCTAGCGTTTTTCAACCCGCAATTAGACATAAAAGTAGCTAGCGACACTAGTCAACATGATGTTGGGGCGGGCATGCTACATCGAATGCTGGATGGCTCGAAACAGCCTATTGCTTTCGCATCACGGACTCGCTTGCCAGCGGAAAAGAATTATTCTAAGATCGAGAAAGTACCCCTAGGAATTATATTTGCAGTTTCAAAATTCCACTGGTTCTTGTACTGAAGATATTTCTTCAACAAACCAACAATAAGCCGTTGATATCCATTTTTAGATAAAAAAAAAAAGACTTCCGACATTCACTGCGAACCGACTATTAAGATGGGAAACTATTCTGCTGAACTATAATTTTACAATTCAATTTCTCCCCTCAAAACAACTAGGACATGCAAACGGTCTATCCAGACTGATTCCTGCCAAAAATGGAACCGCTTGAAGATTCAATAATCGCGGCACTACGTATTGATAGTGATGTAAACACCATGATAAACAATATTATCCGCGAACTGCCGGTCACACTTCAGGAAAGTTAGTCAGAATCCTTAAATGACAATTTCATTCAAACCACGAAGCAGAAATTAGCACTGGGTGACACCAGTTCAGACATTTTTCTGGTTGCGACGAAATACGTTATACGGTGAAAGAGTTGTCATCCCTCAAAACCTTCAAAAAGAATTCTCAGGGATTTTGACACGGGGCATCCAGGAATAAACAGAATGAAAAGCTTAATGAGAAGTTTCGTTTATTGGCCAGCTATGGACCAAGATATTACCGACAAGGTGAACAGATGCAAAGGATGTTCTTTGACTGCAAAAGCACCACCGCTAAGATATAAACCTTGGCCTAAGGCTGAACAACCATGGTCGAGGATCCACATTGATTATGCGGAACCTGTGGAGGATTTTTACTACCTGATAGTAGTTGACTCTTACTCTAAATGACCAGAGGTACTAAGATGCAAAAACCGACCACGGCAACAACGACGCATTTTTTATCGGAATTGTATGCTCGGTTTGGGGACTGTCTGGTTAGCCACAACACTACACAGTTCACCTCAACAGAGTTCAGAAAATGCTGCGAGACGTATCAAGTCAAGCATATTACGACACGCCAGTACCACGCCAGAAGCAACGGCAAGGCCGGACGCTTCGTCGATACGCTTAAAAAGGGCATTAAAAAGGCGTCCGGTACACCAACAGAAAAGGCCCTTCAGCAATTTCTGCAGGTTTAAAGAATAATGAGATATCCGAAAAAACAAGATACGGGATCCCCTGCAGAACTAATGTGTGGACGGAAAATAAAATCCGTATTTGATAAACTGCTACCTAAACACATAGTACACAACGAACCTCTACAATGACAACGAAACGGTTTAACAGCGGAGATAACGTGAATTTAAACATTTTAGAAATAACGTTTGTTTTTTTGGGAACAGGGCACGATCTTACGAAGAATCAGCCATATTACATACATCATTCAGGGTCTAAAGTTCCAACAAAACAGGCACCTGAACCAAATCAGGAAACGCTTCTACAAGGATAAAGAAGAAACACTGTAGGACGGCAGTGAGGCGATTGAAATTGTGTATGACTGTTTTGACATAGACCTTCCAAAAGGGATGTCAGAACCGAGACGCTCCGGAAAAAAGAGGAAGCGCACAGACCCCTTTGGTGGTCTGTCCCAAAAGGAAGAAATACTGATTTTATCAACCGCGGAAATCAGTTTGGGAGGGGGATTTGTGTGGGAATCACCCTCCAAATGGACTGTTCTATCCATTATATGAACCATAGAGCTTTTGATCCCAGGTGTGGATTAAACACCAGAGCGACCCTCGCCTGCTCGGTGACGTTTACTACTCTTTTCGGTCGTAACCTTTTTACGTTGTTGTTCCAGTAGTACATTGTTTAAACTCTAGTCCGTTGTTCTGTTTTCTTTGTGGCTTATTGCAAGACATACCTGTTTGCTAGACGTTATGCAATTATACACAATAGAATTGAGCTAATAGTTAAATAAAACTAATTAGTATATAAAAAATCTGAAAAAGGAATATGTTATTTATTACTATTTTTATTGCACGGAATATGCAAATTATTTTACTTTCATGAATCCGTTTGGATATTCATGACTCACTCTATTAAGAAGTTCGTTTGAATAATGTTTAAGTAAAAATATAAGATCTTAATATCAACGTCTACAACATAAGTGTATAGATTGGTCTTAATGTTAGACCGTTACTTGCTTTAATATTTACTCCAGTTTAATATTTACACTCTGCATCTTTGTCTAAGATCTAAATAAAACATTATAATTAATGTGAAATTCATTTGTTTAAAATATCGATAAGTGTCTATTTAATCTTTCAATGCCAAAAGAGTTGATAAGTTTCCATTGCTTTGCAAAGATACACAAATAAGACATATGTGTTTGATCAAATTGTCTATGCGTTGGACGTTTCTTGGAAGCCAGCCTAAATAGTGTCGATAAACTTAGCGAGATCTCACCGTGTGCTATCAATAATAAAATAATATATGATTTCAAAACTATTGAAGATGATGTCATGGATTAACCCGTAGTAGACTTGATATATCTATATATTAGAGTATTTTATATAGTATGTTATATAGTCAATTCGATTGTTCTTCTGTAGTTTTATGTTCATTAAGAACATAACCGAATATATCCTATTATAATATTATTCGTGAAAAAAAGTTGCGTACACCATGTTTACTTTTCAAGAAAATTTCCATTAATTCTACATAATTTCAATATTTGTTACATTTAATCTATGGCATATAATACTAAATACGTCTACCAGAAAAAGTGACGATTTCATTTACCCACATATAGGGAGCAAATAGAATTCCCCTGCCGTGGCGTAAGTGGCAGAAGGGTAAATGGCTGAAGAGGCCATAATAAAAATCACTCGGATAAATAAAAGGTGATATTTTTTTCTTTTTCAGAAACCCGCAGTGTTGGGTGACGTGGACAATTTTAGTTTCCATCGATCATTATTTTGTGTTGACTTTTTGATTGTGAAGGATTGTCTGGAAGTTTATAAGTCCGTCGTTTTTTTATAAATTTTTGGAAACGACTATATATTTTAATTGTAAATGTCTATGGATTTTTTGTAAACGACTGTAATTTTTTATTTTTGATAAACTGTGAGGCGGTAAAGGTGATACCACTGACCTCAGAATTTGTTGATGTGAATAATTCTGGGTTGACACGAATCTGTGTTTTGTTATTTGGTATTTTATTGGTGAGATGAGACTTTGTGAATGCTTATAAGAATTTTATTTTATTTTTTATATAGTTGATGTTTTCTTGAATCGGTATTGTGTGGGATTTTTTGTTCTTGACATGTATTTTTTCGCAAAATGGAGGAGGAGTGAATCTTTGCCTTGTGGGGTTTATCGAAATAATGAAAAAAAAAACTTTAAAATTAAAAACATGTTGTTTATTAAGTAATAATGATAGTAATAATATTAATAAAATGGGGAAAAAGAGAAAGAAATAAGATTAAGCAATGTAACAAATAACGACAAAAATTTTAGAAAGACACACTACTGGGTTGAATAAGGGATCAACTAGTTCTTAAGTTTTCGAAGAGTCAGTCAAAGGTTCAGTTGATATTAATTCTAATTTTCGAAATGGTTGTATATTTTTTGTGTGTGTGCGTCGTTTTTCTTTCGTGGGATTTTTCTCCGGATGCGTAGTCATTATTAGGTATATACATTACAATTGAAATGATCTAGGAAAAATTAGATGATACTGAAGATGGTTGGCTAGAATAAATTAAAATTTTTGAAAGGGGACCAAAATAGCAATTACGTAAGCGGGTATTTTTGAGAAATTTTTACAGATAAGCCAAAAGAGACATTTTCTTTTTTAATACTTCACTTTTTGTAAATATTTTTCGCAAGAAGTTTAACTCGCCGGTGAAGCATTAGAGATGCTCCGTAAGGAAAATAAGAGGGACTCTGTGGTAATTAAATGCCTGAAAAAAAAAGCTGGTCACACGTGACGATTCCAAGCAGGAGGTAAGACTTGGCTTAATTAATTAGAGCCAGGCGTGGGGAGTATACGAGGATTCTTAAGGGTACCAGGGACCTAATAGAGTCGGTACCGTAGGCAAATCACATACTGCTTAATGAGGTGAGAGAAAAGTAAAATATACCGTAGGTACGTAAGAAGATATATATATATATATATATATATATATATATATATATATATATATATATATATATATATATTAAGAGATGTATGAATGCGGGATATCTCTGCTGGGTCTTGGAATCTCTGGTGAGAAAAAGTAAAAAATCACAAGAATCGGGCCATAGCTAGAAATTAGACGCAAATATGAATCAAGAAAAGTTTGCGGTTAATTAGTTAAGAGCGATATTCTCTAAAATCTTCATCAAAATTCGAAGAGTCCGAGCAGGGAAAAGCAAGTGAATCATTGGATGAAAGATATATCTTAAAATTTGGAAGCCAACTACGAAGATTAATTATGAGCTTGGAGATATCCCGGATAAGATAAAATAGTTACAAAATGAAAATAAATCCACACTTAATAGAACAACCGGGCAAAGGATACGATCAGGGTAGTTTTGGGACGAAAGGAGTCGTCAATTTCGGAAGAGGTAAAGTGAGACCTCTAGTTTACGGCATAAGGGTGGCTGGATAAAGCAGCTGACGTGGATCAGGGAAGGAATAACCTACACCCAAAAAATAATGCCAAAAAGATTGGAGAGGGTCTGATTTAATAATAAAAAAATAATTATAAAGTAAGTTGGAAAGGGCTGACTAAAGGAGTATTTTTAGCCTGATCTTTCTTAGCCGTGTAGTTGTGTAGATATAGAAAAAATGTACTAGAATTTAAAAATGCGTATATTTTTTGAAAATAAGAATAGAAGGATTGTTAAGAATTGATAGAGAGAGAGAGAGAGAGAGAGAGACGGAGTTGTGTAAATTATATTAAGACACGTTGACCAAAAGTCAAGATCAGCTTATCGAATTGCGTGTGAGTCACGTGATCAGGTTAGCTTAATCGTGGAGATTTTGTTTGGGCGTAGAAGGCGACGGACGGCTATCACAGATGTCGCCTCTCCTTCACTGGCGGGGACGCTGACGTGTGTAGGAACGAAACCAAGAGGACCACGCAAGCCAGAGATTCACATTCCATCTCCTGCGAGACATCTAAAAAGTGAAATAAAAACTATAAAACAAATCCATCGTGTTGGAGTGAATTAACCTTCGTCCAAAACAGGTACAGTCTTCCCTCAAGACACGAGATGTTTCCAGATGTACCAACACCAAAGACGCAGAAGGTATGTTGAAATATGCATGTAACACACACATAACGGCATATGAACATATCATTTAATAGAAAGAACAACTAGACGATCACACGACATTAACCTTGACTAGACGATGAAACACGCCCCATTTATGATACAAAATAACACTATCATTATCGGTAAACTAAAATAAATTAACAATAAAGAGAAATTTGACTTTAAAAAAATCGCCGACAACGTCTTCTTCATGTAAGAAAAGAGTTAAAGGGTTTCATTATAAAAAAATGCAATGAGCAGTTCTTTTTATGTAAAACTCATTCCTCGCACGAATGTCTTTCTTTCTGATTTTTTTTGTCTTGGTCTTCACCTGTATTACATTAAAAAATTAAATAATTTATATATATATATATATATATATATATATATATATATATATATATATATATATATATATTCTTCTGCAACAGTGGTCGCATTTTCAACATTTTCAAATAAAAATCCTCTATCCTGATTTTAAAGTCTATATCCCTTTATGAAATAAATTAATGTCTTTGTTAACAGATGTTATTTCTCTTGTCTCGGCGCCTTTCTCTATGAAAGTTCTCTTCTTAACAAGCGTTCCATCAGAAAAAAACAAAAAGTATCTTTTCGGTGTTAACCTTGATGTTTTAATTGAAAATATACATTTGTTTTAATGGAGAGTAGACAATGCATTGTGGATTCGTTATCGGCAGCTCTCGTTACTCTTGCTTCTCTTTATTTATCCCTCAGTCCTCATTTTTTTAATGAGTGATATTTCTGACAAAGAGAGAAGAAAAGACTGTTTCCTGTGTTGGCAGTATTTTGCGTGAAAAACCGCCATGAATGTCGGAAATTTTCTGTTTCTATATCGATCCTTGTAACCAGGTCACTAGTAAGGGTGCTGGAGGTAAACGTTTCATCTGGGATGACGTTATCCGCCTGAAAGTCAGGGACCCGAATCTTGGATCAACCACATAGGAAGCTGTCCTATCAGCAGGTCAAAAGTACTGGGGCTGCCGTATTGCCATTTGGTGAATGGATTCTCGACCATACATTAGCTTCTGGTGGGGCCTCTTGATGCCATATTTGTGGGTAATTGTTACGGCTTTACCTTTTCATGTGCTACAAAAATAGTTCTTCATTTCTATTTCTCTCTTACTTTCCCTCTGTGCCCTGCTTCAGGCATGTCTGTCGACCTAGTCCACAAATTCCAAACAACCATCATGAAAAGTCTCAATAAAAGCACACGATTAAACCCGGATCTCCAACTTCTAACGTAGACCCAAACTACCAGGTCTTCTTCTCTAACATCAGGGGTCTACGTTCTAGAGGTTGAACCCCAATTACAGGAGAATAACCCAGACATATTATTTCTAAGTGAAACTGGCATTGGACATACCATTTCCGTAGATGAGTTCGTAATTAAAGGATACTCTAATCTAACTTCCAAATCTGACCCCCAAGATCGCTATGGGCATGGAATATGTGCCTATATAAAAGATGGCTTTCCATGTGGTAGGGACCACTCAAGAGAAAATCCTAACTTACCTTATATGTGCTTCCGGGTTGAACTTGCTCAAACTACTGCATATATATTTGCTCTCTATCGCCCCACCCCCACAGCAGCGGAGTTACTATCTTTAAAAGCATATATGAGATAATTGACCACACCCTATCTGCTTATCCTTTAGCTTATATTCATGTCTGTGGAGACTTCAATGTTCACAATGTGGAATGGTTAACTCACTCAAACAAGACCGATGATGAGGGGAGATACTGTCATGATTTCTCAATTGATTACGACCTCAGATTGTTCACGAACCGCCCTCCCCGTGTTTCCGATACTGGCGACCAGTATGCAAATCCCGTAGACCTCTTTCTCACAAATTGCCCTGAACTGTGTTCAGCTTCAGTTCTATCTCCACTAGGATATTCCGACCACTGAGTTGTTTCAGTTAAGATAAAAATGAAATGTAATAAGTCCCAAGATGTACCCCTCCATCGTACAGTATATTGATACTCTATGGCTGACTGGGATATCTTCCGCGCATTTATATCAGATCTACATCTGCGTTGCATGTTTAAAAAGTATGTGTCCTCTATAGTATCAGACCTGACAGAATGGTTAATTATAGGTATAGACCGTGTCACACTCTCGAAAAAATTCCAGCAAAAACCTAACAGCCAGCCGTGGTTCTCTCCGGATTATGCTGCTGCTATTGCGCATAGAAATCACCTTTTCCATTCCTTTCAACGTAACAAATGTATTGAGACTAAAGCCACTTTCAGAGCTGCCAGCAACCACTGTAAAAAAGTAATAAAGAACGCAAGAGATTTGTATGCTCAGTCCTTCAAGTTCAAAGTAGCTGAGTAGCGGCTTGGTACTCACCAGTTTGCAAATAGCAAACAGAATCCTGAATAGAAGCGTGTGATCTATCCACCCTCTCATAAATAGACCTGAGATAATCTCGTCAGCATCAGACAAAGCCAAACACTTAGCCAATAACTTTGTAGCTAATTCTAACCTTTGCGACCAAGGCTCCCAACCTCCAATATTTCCTCCTGTATCAGAAAACATGCTATGTGATATACAAATATCCGTACGTGATGTTTCCAAGCACATCAAACACATTGATTCCAGTAAAGTAACCGGCCCTGACGGTATTCCAATCACAGTACTCAAAAGACTTCAACCAGAACTAGCACCCATCTTTACAAAACTGTTTAAACGTTGTCTTAAGGAGAATTGATTTCGGCCACCCTGGAAAATCTCATCAGTATGCCCGTATGTAAGAATTCAGGTGATCGCGCATCTCCCCCACAGAAGAGGCCAATAAGTCTCCTGTGTGGCATGAGTAAGTTGCTGGAATCTGTGTTTTATAGAGAAGTAACCAACCATCTCAGCAAAAATAACCTTCTTAATGACACGCAATATGGTTTCCGTTCTGCTAGATCTACAGCAGATGTGCTTACAGTTATACCTCATAGGTTTAGCGAATCTCTCGACAGAGGCTACATATAAGATCCAGGTACGTCCCAGGATGGAGTATTGTTGCCACGTCTGGGCAGGAGCTGCTAGAAAGGATTTATACTTCATTGATAGAGTCCAAATAGACTTCGTGGTGGATGTCTTTTTCTCAACCCCGAAAAAATCTTTCTCACAGAAGACATGTTGTGAGTTTGTCTCTGCTTTATCGTTATTTTCATGGCAAGTTCTCGGCTGAGCTCCAATCTATGCCCCCCTCGCCAAACTTTGAGAAGAAACACCCGTCTAGCAGAAAACACTATCACTAATTCCCCCACTATTTATCTGTACCTAAACCTAAACGTAGATTCTTTCTTAGAACTGCACGCCTATGGAATTGTCTTCCGTTTTTCTACTTTCCAGCTGACTACAATATGGTTGTCTTCAAGTCTAACGTAAACAAGTTTTTGATGAGCCGTTCCATATAAGTTAACAAATTTACCGAATCTCCATTACTAACGCTTGCTATATTGTCCAATTTCTACTGTACACTCTTAAACCCTTATCCTCGAGTGGCCTCTTGGCCTTGGTAAGCAGTGATGCCTATGTAAAATAACATTAAATACCAAGTAAAACCTGCATTAAACTTTCTTACTGAAAATAACTTTATAAAATTCTCATTATAATGGTTCGTTTTTATTTAATTCTATGTCGTGTATAATAACTTTGATCAGTTTCCAATCGCCGTTTACAATGATTTTGATCAGTTTCCAACTGCTATGTACAATAATTCTGATTAGTTTCCAAACACAGTGGACAATAATTTTGATCAGTTTCCAACCGTCTTATGTTTATTACCCTTTATAGAGCAGGGGCAAACCATCGATTGCTGTTTACGGCCACGACGAATAAATTGACGTCATCGGTGAATTATTGATCTTGATACAATGCAGAAACGTATCTGTAATCTAACTAACCTCATCCAATCATAGTCGCTACACTTTCTTTCTCACAGAGGCGAGGTTACTAGTCTAAGTCTTTTTTATGAATAATATGACGTGTGTTCTTTAGAATTGTCTGATCTATTCCATGCTTTCTTTTTTCATCTTGTGTGACTAGTTGTTCTAGTGGTCTCAATTAATTCGCTGATGTGATACCTCATTGGAATACCACTTCCTATTTCGGTAGCTGCTTTCCAAACATTGCTAGCTTATCGAGCTCTCTTCCACTTGACGGTTTTCCTCCTTCCCATAATCTTGGTCTTTTCATGTCTAAGGCCAATAGTAATCTCCTGTCTTTACAATAGTCATATTTCGTTCTTGTTAGGACTTTACAACAAATGATATGGTATATATGACATGTACATGCTTGCAATATATAGCCAGATATAAATCAATGGTAACCGGTTGTTGCGATAACACATCGTAATTAGAAGAACGGGAAGTATTAAACATTCCACTTTACAATAATAGCAACGCTTAAGAAAATAATGGGGAGGATATTTTTTAATGGCCGAAGGATATTTTCTGCTTCAAACATAATCTAAAACATGTCGAGAAATATTGTTTATTGAGACGGATTATATTTACCTTTTGAGAAACTTTAAGGAAAAGAGCATTTTTCTATTAATACTTATTAAAAGCAAGTATTTTCCTTTGAATAAATTTGCAATACATGTGTGATTATTAATTCTTGTTGTTTTCTGAAGTAGTGTACGTATTATTATTTTATTAGGTGCTCAGTTTTAACATAACAACACTATTTATACTTATCGCTATTATAAAATGCTTTTACATCCCCATAGAATACTAACGTAGAGAAATATCCGATAACACTGAAATATGATAAACACAACCTCTCGCAAGCAACAACCTACGCATTTTTTCGTACTAATCCATATCTTTTGAATATAAGTACATAAAAGTATAGACGTCATTTTATTGTGCAAAGCTTTTCACATTAGTTAGTATTCTTACCAACAGAGAGCCTTATAAGTGGCTCTTTTATAAATATATGAGATTAGCTTGACGTCTGACGGTACCCTGACGTACAATAGGCTTAAAGATAGTGTTTTATCTTATGCAGATTGAGTATGTATTATTATAGAGTCAATCCTCTATAGTATAGAGAATAATTTGCCCGATGGTATAGTTTGTAAAAAATGTTTTAGAATAATAATGATTAAGCTGTTCATTTAATTCCGTCTGTACTTGTTTACAATATAACGTCAGATGATAGTTGGGGTCAAAGATTTTAATAGTATTGCTTCTCTTATAGAAAAATGTACAATATTTGCAGGGGAATATTTTACGTTACACCGGCCAAGGTTACACAGGTGTAACGTAAATCTTCCCCTGTAAAAATTCCTTTTATCTATAAGAGAATATAAACTATTTTTAAGATCGGATTTTTTCGATTTTTAATACTTATCATATTGAATTTCTGTAGAAAAAATATTTAAGCACACTGCTAGAAATATGTGTATGGCACAATCACGTTGACACACCGGTTCTTGCCAGATCATAGAAATCAAGCAACATTGAGCCTGGCAAGTACCAGATAAGTGATTTTTTGGGAAGGCTAAGCGCTGTATGTACCTTCTGGGAAGGTTTCGCTATGGATGGGCCAGAAATATAAGTTACCATTGTGTAAAATGTGCAAAGAAAAAGAAGCTTAACCGTTTCGAAACCTATATGAAATGAACTCACAAAAACATACATACACAAAGTGACTTTTATGTAATACTAGCCTAAGTGCCCGTCGTTGCCCGGGTGTTTAAAGATGTGTGTTGAGCAAAAAATAAATAGGGTGATAAGCAGACTCGAATCCGTACCGCGAAGGAGGAAAATAACGTGTAAAAAGGGTGACGCCTTTGCTATTGCGTCCATCGCCACACCGGAAGGGACGAAGGTTTTAATAAAGGCTAGTCAATCGCAAAAATGGGATGACTTTCGAAAATATCGGCGAAAAAAGCGACCCCTCCCTGTAGAAAAGTTCCCAGTTAAGGATGAAGGAATCAATGGTTTTTAGCCATTTTAAAAATATTTGTCGTCCGAGGTGTCGGCTTCAAAACGATACCGATCTCGTAAAAATCCGTCGCTTCTGTCGAAAGTCTTAGGAAGGCATACAAACATACATGCACACATTTACACAGACAGGTGAGATTTATATTTTAGATTAGACTAGTTTCGGTTCCCAGCGTTGCTAGTTGGAGGTGTGTGTTGAGGAAAAAAAGTGGTTGTAAGCAGGTAGGCTCGAACCCGCGAACGTGGATAAAAAATGGTAGCGTGGGGAGAGAATCAAAACAGCAGTAAGCATCCAAGGTGTAGATAATTTTTCCGATATTGATTGTCCGAGACGTCGTGCTTTAAAATGATACGGATCTTTTCAGGATCCGTCCCAGTTATCGACAGTTTTTGTGAGACATACATACATACATTTTAACAGATAGGTGAGATTTATATAATAGACTAGCGGGGGGACCCGGCGTGGCCCGGGTGGTTGTAGGTGTGTGTGTTGGGGAAATCAAAATAACCCTGTTTAAAAAAATATATATAAAACGTTGGCCGGGTGTTTGGAGATGTAAAAGAAAAAAGTTTTAGTAGGAAAGTAGGCTTGAACCCCGAACCTTTGACGTGGAGGTGGAAACGAAATGGAAAAAAAACCCTGGGACCTAACCATCTCGGCCACGAGACAGGAGGAATCAGAAACATCTTAATTTAACGTTTATAAAATGAAATTGACATGTGCAAGAAACTTAAGTCGAGTGATGTTTGACCTTGAAATATGACGCGGCTGCAAGCCAGTTTTCGCTTGTTACTGAAAAGCGAAAGAAACACGCGGGTATCGAAATATCTGGAAAAATAGCGCGTGAAAGTCGGGAAAATTAAATACACACGCGATTCCCGTTCTTAAGTCGTAGATATTACTATTTAGACGTGATATAAAAAGTTTTAAGAAGCGAGCCGAGCGAGAAGGCCGACGAAAAAAAACTTTAGCAGACATACACAAAAAGCGAACATATATACATACATGATGATTGCAACATCTTGTCAGACGAGTGCCACTCCCTCAGGCACTTAAAATCCATGAGCCCAAATGCCTGAGGGAGTATCTATACAAAGATGATGTTACAGAGTCTTAGCTTTGTACGACAGCTAAGTCTCTCTCTCGGTTCAAAATCTTGAGATCCAGCAACAAGCAAGAGCAAGATAGCCAGCAACAAATTAAACTGCAGACCAGCTTAATGCGGGTACTGGTCTCCCGCTTTGATTTTTTTAAATCAGAGATTTGCTTCTCCTAGAAAGGTTGCCTTCACCACGGCTTACGGGAGCCCTCTCCACCCCAATACACATACACACACACAAATATACACTGTGCTAGTTGGCCGTTGACCAAGAAAAAGAGTTCATTCGCCCTTTGGAATGTCTTGTTTTTAATCCTTCAGGAAGACTAGCCACCCTCCTCACCAAATAAGTCTGGTGGGGGAACCAGTTTAGTCGCCGGTGACCCGACCATGAGGCAGATAGTACTGGGTTATATGGTACCAGTAGCATATGGCATGACCTGACAAAAACATACATACATACATACATAATGACAAAAACATACATACATACATAACATTCGCTTATATATATATATATATATATATATATATATCTATATATATATATATATATATTAACTTTTGTGCCTCAAAATAAAACGTGAGTTTTTGTAAGTTTGATTGTTTTTTTTTAATCTCAAATTATGCTGATACTTTTTAAACTGACTTTATTTTTCTTCGCAGGAAGATAAGACAAGTTTATGTTAAAATGTCGGCGAGTCAATCAGTAGCAACATTAAAATGAGACCAACCAATGAAGAGCAGCCAATAAAAACACTTCCATATTATGTTTCAGCTTACCCGAGAAATGAACAGAACAAAAACAAAACAGTAAATAATTATAAAAGTATAAAAGCAATGTGTTCTTATATACCTAGGAAGATGTTGGGTATCCACTTTTATTATTGTAAGGTCTGTTCTGCAGAATTGATTAAGGTTGTCCATTTCTTGTGTTAACCCCGTTGCTGGCCAATCGTATTTAAAACAAAGAAAACGATTACAAGAGACAATGTTCGATAGATAAAAACCAGTATGTTTCAATAGAAAGGAATGTAAGAGCATAAACAATATACGTAACAAATGTGGACGATTCGATGTATGTTTTTGTCGCGTGGGATTGGTGACGTAAGCAGATGATTTGGAATTATACGTAATCACTTAGTTTAAAGTTAGTCAGGAGTCGTGTCGCACTGTCGCGGTTTCAAATCATCGTCTCCATTTTTTTTCTTCCTTCGCCTCCGCTGCTTCCCTTACCCTAAACAAAGGACGCGATCCGCTAACACGAGTGAAACGCATGAACATATCCGGGCTTAGTGAATTCATTTATCTACCCTTTCTCTTTTCATCATCAACGTCGCTACGCACGTGGGAATTTAAATTTATCAACAAAACAGCAATAAAACAGGTGATTGACTTTCTACCCTTTAGACGAAATTAATTTAAATAGAATCAACAAACTCACAATCTATTTTTGATTGCATAAATTTCGTTCTAGAATTAATTAGAATCGTTTGTTTGTTTCATTGGGAGGGACATCACGAACATCACGCTGGCCAAATGAATACAGCTCGTTTTGACCAAGTCGCGGAGTTTCGACCGGGCGCCAGCCCCGGACAGGGGTGTAGGAGGACGTTCCCGAAGCGGCGACAGACGCTACCAGTCCGAACCCACCAGCGCCGAAGGATTCCAGCAGCAGCAGCAGCAGCAGCATCGCAACTTCAACTTCCAGTCTCCAGCGGCTTTCTTGCTCATTCCAGCAGCCTTTTAAGCCATTGGTTCCTCCAGCTTCATCCTGCACGTTTTCTGCACCTCACTTCTCCGGTCTGCAACCTCGCTTGCACCTGGCTCCCTACCGATCGTCCGTTGCTTAACACTGATCCTCCGTTCTCGGTGTCGTCCGTTTCCTTAACACTGACCCTACGCTCTGAGTGTCGTCAGTTCCTTTACGCTGACCGCCTCATTCTCAGTGTCCACCGTCTGTTTCCGGATTGCCCAGGCGATCATTCCAGTCCTAGCGAGCAACCCTACACCACGCTATGTCTAGGGTACCCGTTCCAGACCTCCAGACCTTAGCCTCCAGTGACTTGAGATCTTCCAGGCGACCAGCATCCAGATCATACGATTTTTCGTTTCCTTTGCAAATAAAATCTCGTCTTTAATATAACAACCTCTGTCTGTCATTCTTCATTTCCTTTTCGTTGTTTTTCTTTTTGCCTGTGTCTACCTTGTTCGTTGTTGGGTCGACTGTCCCCGGATGAACGACACCGCAACAGTATTAAGCCAACGAGTTGGAACAAGTAGAGAGGACAGGCAAGTTCCCAGCTAATTGCGAATAGTTCAGTTGGAAGCATTCAGCTGGATCGACAACAACAACAATCATGAAGCGGAGGATATCAGTCGTACCATAAATAAATAAATAAATTTCTTATCTCAAAAGATTCCAAGAAAAATAATATATATATATATATATATATATAAATATATATATATAAGGCAAAATGTGTGTATGTGTGTGTATGTGTGGGTGTGTGTTTATATGCCTCGCAAAAATTTTCGACAAATGCGACGGATTTTCGCAAGATTGGGATAATTTTCAAGCTCGACCCTTCCGACGAGAAATATAAAAAAAAAAATCGCTAAAATCATTCATTCCTTCCCCCCTCAATAGATCGGATGGGGTAGCAAGAAAGCATTCCTTCATGGCAAGATAGCTGCTACGCATGCGTAAACACGTGCAAAAGACGTCCCATGAATTCGTTTAAATATTAAAAACATCGAATTACATCCGCTAATGTGGTTATGGCACAAAGGTTAAAGTGACAGCGTCGTTATCTTAAACTTGCAGGTTCGATTCGAGGTACCAGTGAATTTTCCCCCATTTTTAAACTTTTAATATTGAAACAGGGTTATTTATGCCATTTTTTTTCGTTTTTTTTGTTTTTGTTTTTTCCGAACACGTTCATTATTTTTTTCCTTTTTTTTGGGGGGGGTGTTTTCCGATTAAAAAAAAAAGTTTTACGTTTTTTAAAAATAGATTAAAAAAAGGTTTAACGTGGTGTTTTTTATAATATTTAAATAAGGTTATTACTTCGCTTATTCTTTAATCTCCTTGATGTACGATATTTTATGGCAGGTGCTCGACTGAGCTTGAATCGAGGATACCCTCTCTAAAACATTCACAATAAACACTAGTCTGCGTAAATCCACTGGGCACAGTTTTCTTACTGTTGTTTCAGCGCCCTGCTCCTGTAACAGTCGGCGACCACGACCATTCAAATTGCAGAGCCATCACAACAACAAAAACTGCTCTTCTTCAACTACCCGTCTTTGGAACACAGTATTATAAGGTAGCTGTTTATATAACATGCAAGTTTTCAAGTTCGACGTTAACACATTCTTGTGGACCCGCCCTCTTTAATTATCAAATCCTCATCAATTTTATACCATCAATACCGACAATCACTGTGTTTTAACATTAGCCTGTATCTTCGTGTGAAATTTAGTTCTTGATTAAGATGGTCCTTTTATAAGAAAATCACTGTGAGAGAAGGAAAATAACTTAATAAATCACAAATATGTTTCCAGATTACCATCTAACAGCGGCGCTTATAAAATTGTCTATGGTGCAAATCTAGAAAGATGCGTTAATTCAATGTGTGTGTGTTTTAGATGAAAAATCTATTTTAATATAAACTAAGTGTTCTATGAACCGAACGATTGACAGACGGCACATTTATAAGAGCCTAGGAATGAATCTAAAATCAATCGTTTCTTTGTAGTGTATTCATCATTTTATGTTATTTTTGATCATAGAAGGAAACAGTTTGTTTAGATTTGCTTTGCCGCGTTTCTCGGTATTTTTATTCTATTGTTTGAAGATTGTCTTTCCCGGCGGTCACCTCGCCAGTTTGATCGAATGATGTCCAAACATTTTGCACACATCCTAGATCATGCGAGACAATTTATTGAACAGAACATTATATATTATCCTGCCTAAACACACATGAATACCATCAGTACGACTTACGTACATATCTACGGTAGATGATCATTTTTTTTTAGGAATAATCTATTACTTCACAAGTATCTTAGTTACTTAAGCTGGACAGGCGATCTTTTACTTTGTAAAGATGAAGTCAGTGTAATACATCTCTAATGTAGTATTACGTTTAATTAAAAGTTTCAAATAAAAATCCCAGTAAAAGCTACGGGTGTGGCACTATTTATTATCACTCTCAGTGTAGTAACACATACATGCTTACTGAGTTATGGGGCCTGTGGCGAAAGAGTTCGGAAATAGATTTCCCATAATTCCATTTTTACAGATATTTCTGTTTCTCGACTAACGATATTGTTGTGTCTCCGCTGTGAGAAGGAGGAAGGAATACACTTGCTTCCGCGCAAAGTAGTAGCTATAATAACCTAGCTCGAATAAAAAAGAGTTGTAATTCAATACATTTTGTTTAATTATGTATACTATTGTAAAATTATATCGATAAAACGACCGGACGGTGGTTTTGTTTTAGAGAGAAATTTGAATAAACCATTTTGACTTGAACATATTTTCATAAGTTTGTTTTTGAACTGTTTATCTGGTATATCCTGTTTTGTTTTTATATATTCTCACATTAGGAGAAAAAAGTTTTTATGACTGGGTAAATGTGTAAAAACTGTTAACGTATTAAAATGTAAAAAGAAACGATTAATATTAATCGAAAAAAGTAAACATTAACAAAAGAAAACATAAAAATAAACATTTATTCCATCTTCATGCCTTATAATTTCATATGTGTTTGTTGGGAGGTTGGAGTTTTGTTGATAGTTTGGTAATAAATAATTTGAAATGGGTTGATATGTCATAAAAAGAGAGCAACAAAGCCTTCTACTCAATAATGTTTTTAAAGAGCCAACAATAAATAAG
This sequence comes from Euprymna scolopes, assembly GCF_053919585.1. Lineage (NCBI taxonomy): Eukaryota > Metazoa > Mollusca > Cephalopoda > Sepiida > Sepiolidae > Euprymna > Euprymna scolopes. Next base: position 111,547,796 of record NC_136510.1, read on the forward strand.
ACAATTAGGATGTACAGTAAACATGACTATGCTTTTTTTACAAGGTTGTCACCACATATCAAGGCCCGGAAGCCACTCAGGGATAAGGGTTATTGTAAGTACAGTACGTTAGTGTGGATATTTTAGAGTGTCTACTTAAGGGGGCGGTTCATCAGTAATTTGTTTACGTTGGACTTGAAGACATCCTAGTTGTAGTAAGGAGAGAAGCAGGCAGACGGAACAGAATTCCACAGGCGTGCAGTTCTAAGAAAGAAGCTTTGTTCATGGAATCTATGTTTTGATTTAGGCATAGATAAAGACAGTGGATTCAGCTAGACGGGTTTTTTTTGTAAAATATTGGCGAGGTGGGACCAGAGATTGGAGTTCAGACGAGCAACTGCAATGGAAATAACGATAAAACAAAGATAGACTTGCAACGTCTCTTCTGTGGGAGAGAGGTTGCAGGGAAGAGAAAAGGGCATCCCCCAATAAGCCACGAAGTGTATTTTGTACTCTGTCAAGGCATGATAGGCTTTTTTTAGCAGCTCCTGCACAGATATGGCAGCAGTATTCCATCCTTGCATATATAGAAAGTACAAAAGCAATTGTTTGTCGAAGATTTCATATGGATTTTATATATATCGGATCTGTTATCACTATTTCGCATTGTATTAGAAAGAGTCCACGGAATGAATAATGGAAACACGTCTCCCAACATTCTTTTTTCTAAATGATCTGTTTCTCTCTGATATTTTGTATAATCACATTCTTTTCATTAGAATCTCTCTCTTACTACTTCAACTTTTTTCTTTATTTTCTTCTCCATTTTCTTTTCTTCTCCTCTTCTACTTCTTCTTATTATTTTTATTAGTATAATCATTATTATGTATTTAGTCTATTGTTCAACAGATATGTAATTACGCTATAGAGAGTATCGCCCTAACACGGTTATCAGGATTATAAAAAAACAATATACTTTTCATGTTATAATCCCTTCAATATTACGTCTTTTCTTCGTTTTATATGTTACCTGAGCTTAACAACGTCATTCCTTCCCTCTCACCTTTTTTATATCTAATATGTAACGATTATTTCATGTTTGATTCCATCTCTGACTTAATCTCAAACTTAATTTCTATGATTTTCTTTCATCTTTTGCCTCCTTCCCTTTTTCCCATCTTTTTCATTTATTTTCTTTTTTAATTCACTCTTATCTCGTATTTATTTGTTTTAAAATGCCAATAACATAATTATATAATCATTGAATTGTTTATCCTTTACAAGGTTTTTCAATTCCGCGTAATTGTTAATTGTTAATTGCGATAATTTTTTTGTAGTCCTAAATAAATGAGAGCTTTGTGGAAATGGCAAACAACTTTTACTCTGAAGTCACCGAAGCAAAGTCCGGAATGATAATAGTTAATTATATGATTTTTATACACGGGGAATCGATGGAAAGTCCATGGTTCATAATAATTATGGGCGAGGTGCCTTCAATAATTTTCACGCCGTTGTTTTACAAGAATTTAAAATTGTCGTAGACTCTTGAAAATTCAGTATTTTATTGCTACACATGTTATGATATGATTGACTAAATTTTTGGATTTCACGTTCAAATTAACAGCTACAGCGAGAATTGGAATACACCCTACTAAATCTAGATTGTCGCAGCTGTTAATTTTTTAAATAGAATCTAGATGCAGAGGGCACTTTAAAAGACCAAGATGCAATAAAAGTATGTTTTAAACTTGCAAAGATGCCAACGAAACGTATTTCTGCGAAAAAGGTAGGCTCTCTCTACCGATCTAGAAAGCTACTGACACCTGTAAGTATCCTGTACCTCTATAAGGCCACCATTCGCCCATGTATGGAGTATTATTGTCACATTTGGGCTGGTGCATCAGCTGCTAGTCTCTCGCTCCTAGATAAGGTTCAAAAGAGAGTCGCCAGTCTGATAGGCCCTGAACTGGCATCTAAGTTCAGCCTCTGCCCCATCGACGAAACGTTGTATCCTTCTGCCTATTCTACAAGTATTTTAATGGTGAATGTTCTGACGAACTGCAGACACGTGTACCCCACAACGTAGACACCCTCGACAAACCCGACAGACAGCTAAATCCCACCCCCACACAGTAGAGATCCCTAGATGTAAAAGATCTTTCTACTCCAGTAATTTCTTCCCCAGAACCGCTAGACTCTGGAATTCCATTCCAGGTCCCTGTTTCCCTAACTGTACTGACATACAGAAGTTCAAGTGTAACGTGAATCGACATCTTGCTGCCCAAATCCCAACATAGTGCCCCAGTATATGCTTCCCCTGATAGTAGCCCCCTACACCAAAGTGGCAATGTGCCTTGTTTGGGGTGAAAATGTAAGTAAAAAAAATAGAATGCGTCAGACCGCTCTTGGACTATCTTGCTGAATAGAGTATCGGATCTTGTGCAGTAAAACATACTCAAAGACGGAAAACGTTTGTGAGGAGTGATGAGAGGCGTGGGAGGAGTAGGGAAGTAGGGAAGTAGGGTTGATTGGCTAAATAAAGAATGTCATGAATAAAGGAGCGTGATATTTCTATAGAAACAATAAATGCACTGTTTGATGTCAGTGCGAGAAGAAACTGAAGATGTGGAATATGTGTGCAAAGTTTGTCCATACGGTACCTAGAAAGGATCAGGAAGAAAAACGTCGTTATGACACCAGGGGGGGGTAATCGATGTGATCAATTCAGACCTTGCTTGACCTATCTCCCTGTGATATTTTTTTTATTCCATAAGCTCAATAACAACCTTAGAAGTTATGATATTTGTAGGGAGAGAAATGAAAGTGGAACGAGGGTCATTGATTCGCTCACACAGGACAACTTCCATAGCGCTTCCCTGAAGTTGTTGGAACCGTACAACAATTGCATTGCAGCCGAAGGAGATTACCTAAATGGGACTAGATTTTCTGTGTATATTAACAATAAACGTTTCCCATACGAAAAAGTCTAGAAACTCATTTAAGGAATCTCGTATATCTAAATACATATTCGATGCCAGTGTCCATAGTTTAAAAGAAACTCTTGTACATTTGTAAGTGTATGTTGTTAATGCCTTAAATTGATGAGTTGGAGATTGAGTACCTTCCATGAAAATAATAACACTGTATATACCGTCAATATCTGTGAGAAAGGAGAGACGGAAAAGAAATAAAAATCCTTGTTTCTATGCGAGTTTTTGTTTTAATTTTCTTACATAAGTAAATATAGCTGTAGACTCAGTAAAGTATTTGGATGTAGAAAAGATTAAAGAAAGATGAAATACATTTATCAAAAAAGGGGTGTGTGGAAGAGAAGACATTTTTATCCTATTATATTTTGCAGCTGTTAATATACTTCCTCAAAGCAGTAAAGAGTAATCCTTGCAATACATGGACGAATGTTTAAAATAATTATGGGTATATCTGATTCTTTATATTTGTTTGTCTTGAGAGTCGTAGCATTATTAAACTACTTTTTCATCTAACTTAACTACACACTCAGAATACGCCTTTAATTTACGATCTGGTTTGTACGCTTTATGCAGGGAGTTGTTATAAAAACATTGATATACTTTTTTAAAGTACCCACATGAATTTTAAGAAAAACAGCGCAAACAGGTTAACTTCTCCAGTATCTGATTATTTTAATGGGAAAAAGCTACTTGCTGTAAGGAACTAAAATACTATTTTAAAAGCCGAGTACTAGTCATTGGTAAGTACAGGGTGCATCAGAAATATCTTTTACGTTTTAAACTTCCAACTGTATGTTGGTAATGTACATATTCAAGTGACAATGATGTCTTCATTTAGCTAATAAGATCGATTTTTTCAGCTAGCCTTATGAGGCTCTATGGTTTGGACTGCTGTACATCTTGATTTTACTGTAGAAATGTTTTTAAAGAATAGTGAATCTGTAACTGCAACACCAAGAGCTTTCCGAATTCATTACACGTTAGGATGGCATGGTGTTGTTCTAGATAAAAATAACAATACATCTATAGGTTGCAAATATCAGAGCTAAATGTTTGACATCTTAAAGGCCTGAAAGTGCTCGAACGCCAGAGAGTATTCAAGCTGTGAGATTTTCTTTACCCAGTCTTCTACACATTAAGCTCGCAAACATGATTTGCCCTTAAGATTGTAAGGTCAAACAGTCAAGAAATTTATATACGCTGATATGGAGTTCGATATATATAAATAAAATTATTGTCCAGAAATTGCATGAGCGCGTCTGGGAAGATTAAATGTCAAAATGTGGGAGATATTTCCGCCGCACCCTGTATAAGATTGATGAATTTTGACCCAGAAGATAGTAATTTGTCAGAGATATCGCCTACGGTATGCGAGGATTAAAAAATGATATCAGCGAAAGTTACGAGGCGAAAGTAAATCTATGTTTGCTTTCGCCAGCTCAGATTCAAATTAGCGGCCCTTTTTATTATCTACTGCAACACCATTTTCTCTTCTTAAGACAAGCCTTTATCAGTGTGTACGAAATGCTAGTAAACGTTACTTTTCACTGAAAACCAACAGGTATTAATCGTAAACCGGTTTTACCTATTTCCTACATGTCGATATCAACATAATCTTCGGTTCCTTTAAAACATTTAATCAATTATCGACCATGTTTTGTTACGTCAGTGTCTGTAGTGCACGGCAGATTTTTCGATGATTTTACATGCAAGCACTATCAGTTTTGCTAATGGGGATTAAGCCTACATAAGTGTGGAAGTTTCAACTCCCAGGATTACTCGATTGTCGCCTTTTAACTGATGACCGGGGAGTGACATAGCCACGTGACTTTCTGTTTCTTATATTTTTCTCTCTTTTGCGCTGGACCCTCAAGAATCAACATGTAATCCAGAACCGCTCTGGTGGCATCAGCCACCAACCAGCTTATCTGACTAACCCGTCAGCCTCTCATCAATCGCAAGTAACGAACTCTTATTCTTTCTATAAAAATGTGAAGAAGTTTATCTATATTCCCGCACATATAAAATATATAGACATTTTATTCTCTTCTTCACATTTTTATTAGGAAAGGTATTTATGAACAACGATGTCTGTTAAAAGCTTCGACGATACCAACGGACTACTATCTTCACGAACATTTCGATTTTTCTCGCGAACGATACGCTTACAATCCAAATAGAAAGTCACGTGGTTATGTCACTCTCCGGTTATCAGAGTTAAAGTGCGACATTACAGTTAGCGTGGGAGTTGCAACCCCCACATAAGTAGCAATTAAGAAAGCAAGTGTGGATTTTAACAAGCGCTACCGTCAGTGCATGTAAGGGTAACGTTACTCTGAAAACTGAATTGTACTCAAAGACGTGTGACGTGAATTAGAAACAAGAGGAGGAGTCAAACGATGTAGACGAAATAAAGCTGAACAATGATATGACATAAGGTTTTTTAGCGAGAGAAACAAATATTTTTAAAATCTTAAAGTGAATGTATGTCCGTTTGCATTTCTCATTACTTACGTTAGCAAATTATATTTGAGAAGGAAAAAATATAAAGATATAATAGTCTTTCTCTCCATGAGTACATTTTCTCCAATGAAACCTTAAAGAAACTCAGCCAACGTCTATTTGTGTTATTCCTACATAATATAATTTATTCGTATAAAACGAGCGATCGACAACTACTAGATGGCACGATGGTTAGTAATTTAGAGAAAAGAAATAGAATGGTAATCTACATTTTATATCTATATCAGCCATTAAAGCTTTTCGTTTACTATGAAGAAAAGAATTAGGATAAGATTAATTACACGTAAACACGCGCAAACGCATTTATTTGGTGTATAAGCAACTGATTGATAGAAGGTAATAATTTCATTAATCTGATATTATTTCTATATTATTTCATATTTTTACATAGAGGTAAAAATGTATTCCGGATAGCATTATGTCTTACCAATTTTCGACAGTCTTTGCTGCATTTGTTATTTATAACGACTTTTTTGCGTTCTCAAAGCAATTTATTGGTCTTTGATGAGGCTTGTGTAATTTCTGTAAAAATTACCTTTATAGAAATCACTCTAGATAAAGCATTAAGCCACTTGATGCAAAGATCGATAGAATACAACTGCTTTTTAAAACCAGCATTTAGATGGATAGATTCCGACCCAGGATCATTTTATGTGGTGCCATTAAAGGGTGTTGTAAAAAAAAAATATTTTCTGATCAGAAAGTCAGGAATATACCTGTTCTACTCCACCAATATTCTCTTCCAAAACTTCTTCTTCTTCGTTTTCCATCTTCTATTCCATTCGCCTCTTCTTTTTTATCTTTTATCTTTTTTGTTGTTCTCATTCATCTACGCATTTTTTCGGTTTTATTTTTTGGTTTATTCTTGCTGCTCTTTCTTCAATTTCTTCTTTTTCGTCATAAATTTCTTCTCATTCTCTCTCTTTTTTTTTTTTTACACAGTGATCACCACTTATCAAGGCCCGGAAGCCACTCAGGGATAAGGGTTATTGCAAGTACATTACGTTAGTGAGGAGATTTGCTGAAATGTTTACTTAAGGGGGCGGTTCATTAGGAATTTGTTAACATTGGACTTGAAGACATCCAAGTTGTAGTCCGGAGGGAAGCAGGCAGACGGAACAGAGTTCCACAGGCGTGCAGTTCTAAGAAAGAAGCTTTGTTCATGGAATCTGCGTTTTGATTTAGGCACAGATATAGAGTGGGGGAAATTTGTCACAGTGGATTCAGCTAGACGGGTGTTTTTCGTGAAAGATTGGCGAGGGGGGACCAGAGATTGGAGTTCAGACGAGCATCTGCCATGGAAATAACGATCTTTTTTTCGTCTTCTCTTTCTTATCAAGATTTTCGTATCTTGCTAACTACCAGTTCAACTCAATTAATATTCTGACACGCTTACCAATCTCCTGGCGCGCGATTTTGTTTTTAGCGTTTTGTGTGAGCTACACTTTCCGACATTATAGATAATTTATCCTTATCACAGTAGAACTGGTAGACGTGTGTGGAAAGGTCTCACATTTCCCATCGATTATGTCCAGCCCTAATTATGTTCCAACAAGGCTGACCATTTCACACACACTTAATAATAATTCAGAGATTTACACGAATCTATAAATAAGCAAATGCAATTTGCATCTCTGATTCAACGAATGTTTGACTAAAATAGAGAATGCAAAAGTTTAAATACACACACACGTATCCTCTTATTTTAAAAGTATTGATGTCCATTAAACTTGATTTTATTAATATAATAAGGAGATTCCTCGACCCGGCTTTCAAAAAGTAAGGGCGAAACCGGTCAGCTGGCCTCCTGCATCATTTCTTTTCATCTCCCATTTTTAATCATGAACATCAAAATATGGCTTCCTCTCATGATTGCAATAATGTAATTTTGTACTTCTTTGCATAAAATTATATATATATATATATATGTGTGTGTGTGTGTATATATATATATATATATATATATATATATATATATACAATTTAAAACGGTAAATATATTAACTGAAAAATATATTCAAAGGTGCTCATCATAAATTACTATAGTAAGTAAAAAATTTATAAACATCAAAAACGTAACGGGATCAGTCTATATTTCGACGATATTAACCGTTTTCTCCAGTGATCAGGGCGTTGCACAAATATATTAGTATTGAGTTGGGAAGTAACTCAATTAAAAGCCATTTTTTACCAGTGCTTTTTATCTCTTGTTATATTCTACGATTTATTATAAATCGTTTTAGTACTTTAACTGGCAATTTACTCAGTATTAGTAACTACTGGACCCCTTTACCAGACGGTTAATATTGTAGAAACGTAGATTAATAAAGGATAGGTAGTTCTGATGTTTATAAAATTCTACACACACGCATACGCACGCACACACACACAGACACACACACACACATATATATATATATATATATATATATATATATATATATATATATATATATGTATGTATATGCATATATGATGGACTCTCCCGTCGAGTTCGACGTATGAGATTCTGCAACAACAAGTAGGTTGCTTGAAAATCTACACAGATGATTTTAGTCGCGTGCAAGCGACTCTATAAGTCACTCCGTCGGTCGGTTGCTCGGTCGGTCGGTCTGTCCGTAACACTTTTGTGCTTGGCCTTTTTGGTTAAGATCAAAAGTATGTTGTTAATAGATGCTGTCGTTTGCTTTTTAAGCTTTTCTTTGCCCTTTGGCCAAGATCGAAGTGTAGTATCTGGTCTTTCTACATGCTGTACTTATGTTTGTAACTTTGTGATATAAAGTGGGTGATATAAAGTAGGTTTTCTGTATTAATTTAATGTAAATGATTACCCACTTTACAACCAGTCAGCCGCAAAGCCATTCAAGTAATTCTCCAGATCATTCAAATTGTTTTTGAAGGATGCCAGTTATTAGTTAAGCATTCAAGTCATTCTTAAGGTCATTCAATTCATCCTTAAGTTCATTAAAGTCATTCTAAGTTATTTACTTTTTATTTTATTAAGTCATTTCAGCTCATTTTTCGGTAATTTTAGTTTATCTTTCGGAATTTCCTGTAAATCCTACATTCACGCATGCATTCATTACACGAGAGTACGCGACTAATTGCTATCAGCCTTGTTTTATAGTACTTAAATCTTTGTGTAGAATCAACCATACTTTTTGGTATTGCTGCTAAACTTTGTCGGTGCAGATTACTGTCAAAGAACAGAGCATGCAGTAAACTGTTTTTTTTTGTTTTTTTTACATCAGAGTCTCCCTTCTCTTATATGAATTTCTTAATGAAGATTAGGAGTGTATTTTTCATGATCTGATGATATTGGGTTGCTCGTCGCATATAATGTCATTGTAAGGTTCTAGCTCCGTCTATTCGCCTCGCGTTATGTGCGACTAAAAACATGTTTGGAATATGTGCCCGATTGTGTAACTTCTGTGCCTTTTAAGTAACTTCAAATATTGTACTTAAAGTGAACAAAGAGGAAATGTTCATCTTGCTATCTTGTCGTAAGTCAGCATTCTAAGTACTCAGGTTAGGTAGACATGTTTGTTGGTAAAGTACTCTAAGCACAGAATTGCATAGCTGTAAGCGTCATGCAGTTATAATTGTAGAGTCTGGACGAGGTTGCTAGTATTTGCCGGATGTCTTGAATAATACTTTTTTCTGATTTTTAGATAAGGATTAGTATTCGTATTAGTTCAATTTATCGGACTACTTGTGCGTCATGTTCACCGGTTAGGTCGACGTAACTTCCGAACTTCTCCTTTTAAAATTCTCTGTGTGGGCGACTGCAAAATTCATTTGTGAATTACTTTGTACCTTGATTCAGTCATGCAAATAAGTATTCTGTTCGAAAGTTCGTCCAAATTCCCGAGTTCAACAGAAACATTTCCCGAGTCAGACAAAATACACGTGAAATAGTTCGGAGGTTGTTACTGCCGATTTTATGCTGCTAGGCATTACTCACTAGGATTTTCGCAGATATAATCATCAAGACTTTCTTTCTGTCAACAACCTTTCGTATTCTTTCATGTCTACGTGACAACAAGTTTCTCAGATTTTCAGTAGGCTCCACCTTTTTTATGGCATTTGCAAATGAATTTGCGTTATCGCAACAGGCTTTCATCGTTATATCTCGCTAGCAACAGCCATTTTCCTTCACTTGAACTTGTGTGACAATAATCCTGCACAAGTTCCAAATAATCTTCGTACTGTTCTAGTGGAGGTCTGGTAAGTGCTTTCATTTTTTGTCTTTCTTTATCATTGAAGTATCACGACTATTTCATGGTGTGCTAGTTGATGCCGATAAAACAATTTGTAACTTACAATATTTTTTATTCTTCTGTGTAATGTTTCATTACATTTTTGTTTTACTTGTTTATTTCTCTTACAGTTTCTATAGGTCCGTCTGTACCTCATGTGTCTTAGCCTGTGTGGCCAGACTCCCGTTCATAGGTCAAGTAACTGACCTCTGACTTCCTTCGGAAACTGTGGCTCGTGATGGCTTGTCGTCCGAGAGACCTCAACCTTGAATTCTAAACGCCTCTGTGTAGAATTCTGCTGAAAGCAAAACGCGAAGCTGCATGCACTAGAAAGAAAAACAGACGAATCAGGGTTCTATCTACTAATAATTAATTTCACAAAAATTACAGTTCTTTTTACATATATACACGTTCAGTTATTAACACATTTTAAAGTTCACAAATTTCTCTTCTCGTCACTGGATGGTACTCAGATGGATGGAGAAGGGGCCAGGCGTTAGTTGCTGGTTCCTTTCCAGATTGACGCAAATCTGTCTGTTTTCGAGCGAATATTGGCTTTTGTAGTAAGGTCCGGGTTGGAGTGGAGGATTCACCGAACAATCAAAGCAAGCTACGTATCGGGGGTAACCCCAAATCAGAATTGCGTGTGTGCAATTCCGCAATATTACTAGAGTTTCCTGAAATCTGAGACCAAAATGAAATCAATTTCACACGACCTCGGGAGTCGATCTTTATCAATTTCCTTGCCTAGAACTCAGAACACCTGGGTCGGTGTTCTTCAGGCCAGACGAATGTCATTTGCCCTTATTCTAACATTTCCTGTCATATTGTTTTCAAACAATAAAATATATATCTGCCTTTGACAATAACACAAAATGTATATCTTTATATTTTAATTCAAGTATTTTTGTCCGGGATCAATTAGACAATCTTGGCGTATTTACCCGGTCTTTCCCAAAACTCAGGGGGTCTCCACCCCCCCAATGGGGAGCAATTCGCTCCCTCAAGACGACCATGTAACACCTGTGCATCCAAGGAGTTCCTTGACATTTCAGCCGTTTTCATTATTGTTAACCGTTGTGTCTTCTAATGTTAACTTATTATTTCAGTTTCTCTCATTCTTTTTTTCGAAGTTGATTTTGGTATTGTTCCTGGTGATCTAGGATTCTTGGTGTAATCTTGATTTGTACATCTTCTGTATTGCTTGCATCTGTCTGGCCAGTTCCGTGCATTTACTCTGCGTCTTTTTAAAAATTTATTTTCACCCTATTGCCTGCTGGGGCGGCAAAATATATACTTGCAACTTATTATGAGGTCTGGTTTTCTTATTTGGATGCGTTTATCTATTTGTACATCTAGGTCTCATAGGATTTTCACATTTTCCGTTTTCACTTATTGCTGACATTTTGTGCTTGTAGCACTTGTCTGGTTGTTCAGATCTTTGCATAATTCATTGCGTACTGCCTTCCACACTTGATCGCGACTTTTCTTTTATACTAGTGTTCTGCATTCGCTTATTACCTGGTTTATTTTTAAAGTTATCTTCTACATAGTCTGTTTTAGTGAGTCTCATCTTTTTCATCTTCAAAAATCTTTTTTTTATCTTTTATTTTGCCTTTGTCTTACGCTTTTCTGGCTTGTTCACTTTCTCACTGTTTTTTTGATGTCGTAATTATTCATTCTATTTTCTGTATTATAAAGTGTTTTTTGTGCTTTTACGATTTGTCTATGTTCAGAATACATGCGTTTGCCTATGTAATCATGTGTGTTCTTCACTTTTTATGTGGTTCATCCTTCCGTCCGTTTGTTCAGAGCTAGTTTATTATTATTATTATTATTATTATTATTATTATTATTATTATTATTATTATTATTATAATTCACACACACAGAACTCTCAAAAAGGTCATCCTCAGAGATTGCTCACTGACAAATACAATGATGTTCTCTAGAGTCTAAGTGAGAACACATCTCCTCAGATTTCCAGTATCCTTAACTTTTTAGCACATCTTACAAATAAATTTGCCCATCGCAAAAGTCACTTGCCATTAATTTCCCGCTGACAGTGAACATTGGTCTTCACTAAAATTTGGGTGGTAGAGAATCTTTACGTCATTCTGCTGGGTTTATGTTAGTACCATTTGTCCGTCACTTTGATTGCAAACTTTTGGCACAAACTCCAGTGCAGATTTGGACACACTTTTTATGGCGACGTTTGCATTCGTTTTGAGCACGTATAAAGCAGGCACTAACAATGTGTTTCACTGTTTCAATGGATATACCAGACAAACTGAACTTATCAGAACAATCCTTCCCATAGATGGTTGTATTTATTGCGTTTGTATTTAGTGGCTGTTACTGAGCAGTAAATAATGCATTTGTTCACCTTTTCAGTCACATTTAGACAGAAAATTCCACGTTTCCTGACATTTTGTGCCATAGTATCTCGCTCAAACTGGCCATGAAGTTTACTTCTTACGAATTTAACCTAGTTTTCTGCTTTCATACTTTCTATGTGCTTTTGCTTATCTTCCAATAAATATTTATCTAGCACTTCATCTTTCGCTACTGCTGCGATTAAGACTTCATGACTGTTAGCCAAGAAGTGATCGAAACTTTTAAGTTCTCGGTCGACACAGTATCCAATCACAACCAGCTCTCTTAATCTTTTCTTACTTGTGATATATAGCTTGATCACATCAGAATTTGGATGAAATGCTTCATACTTGACTGACAGTTTTCGTGTGACTTTACACAGCTTTTTTTTATATATTCCTGTGTTTATCCTACAAAAATTGCATTCTTTCACATTACAGCATCCGCCCATGAATTGATTGTTGGGAACAGGTTCTTTCTAGTTATTCTAAATTTCATGAGGAATTTGAGTCTCATTTATTTCATTGCAAAGCATCGTATCAAGTTCAAGCATCCTCAGGTAGTTGTAGGTGTCTGCATCATGATCTAATCATTTACCATTTGGTAAAATGATAACTTTCATGGCCCCTCACTTTCCTTATTTAAGATTAATTACTGCACAATTGGAAATTCCAAACGTTATGGCTTCACTCCACTACTGCACAGTTTGAACTAGAGAGTCAATTTTCTTTTCTCTTTTCCTAAACAATTTCATTCTTCTCCATTTTTGTCTCTAATGGTACATGTGTCAATGGTATGAGTGCTATTATGAATAAGAGTGGCGAAAAAGAAATCTCGTTGGAAGATACCGCGCCTGATGGTGACTACTTCTAATAGTTTCTTATCTGAAAAAGCTATGTTTTCTAACTGCTTATATTTTCCTTATAAACTCAATTATATTTTCAACATCCTGAGTACCCACGAATGCAGCACCATATCATAAGCTTTCTTGTAATCATTCCAAGCTCTATTAAAGTTTGTCTGTTTTCATTTTGAAGTTCTGTTAAATACATTTATCAATCGATAGTTGGTTTTTTGTTCCGAAACAACTTTTCCTCCTACCTTTTTTTTCTACATGTATAAAACCATTTACTTCAAGGTGGTCATACACTTTTGAACTGACCATTTCCGTCAGTGTCTTCCTAATCAAGTTGAAACAAACAATTGGTCTATAATTTTCAACATCTGACCATTTAGCAGGATTTTACATTACCAAAATAGTCGTTCCCACTACAAGCCATTCTCTTATTAGGCACAATGTGACACAATCATCCTGAGAAACAGCGATACTCTCATGTATTCCTGTGAAAGATCGTAACCAGTACCTATGAATTTCATCAGTTCCGCGCAATTATCACTTAGGTATGAATTTCATTTGTTTTCTCAAATATTAAATAGCGGATATTCTCTTTTTTGTGCCCTTCCAGTCTTTGAGCAACCCAGTCTACCAAAACTTTTTAGCCTCTTGCGGTTAGGAGCTACTGTTTTGATCTTTACTTTATTCCAGATTTCTTAAAAAAAAACTTGACTGGTTTGTTTTAAAAAACTTGCTGCCGTTAAACTGCTATTATACGTACTAATCTTAAAAGCTTTCGTCATAATATGTTTCTTTATCTCTTCCATAGTGGGAAGAATAGAAACAGACATACAAACGGCCTACCTGTGATGTGCCCACGTGTCTGCCCGTCATGCGCGTTGGACAGGAAAAAGAGAAACCAAGATGGCGTCTGCGATATTTAACAGAAACTGTCTTATGTGATCTCGCCAGGTCACGTGAGATCCATGTGGGTGAATGTAATATAAATCAGGTCGCTTGGATGAGTGGGGGAATTTTTTCGTAGTACAGACAGTAAACAGGTGACGTTACAAGACAGACGGCTACTCAGTGCATTGGTATGAGCGAGAAGGTTTAATTTCTACAATTAATCCTCTTGGCCTTTAGTTTGTATCATCTATCCAGTTCTTCTTTTTCTACTTGTTTGCATTTTTTCAGTGTCTATTAAATTGTGCCTGAATTCGACCTAGATCTTTTGATTAATCCCTTCATATCACCTTATATTCTTCATCTCTAATATGGATTTCTTCTTTGTTTTATTCTTGGTTCTTCTTTATATTTATTTGTGTATAAATGTGTGTTAATGTGTGCATCGTGGTCGTTGTCGTGGTCTTTGAGGATACTTGGGGCTTGTAATGGTTTCGCCGTTTTAATTTATTCCAAGGACAAGATATCCTTGACAAGTACATCGCATCTGATGGCTATGTATATATTTATTTTAAATAGGTTTAAATTAGAATGCTGTAGTCGTGGTCGTCGAGGATACTTGGCATTTGTAATGGTGTCGACGTTTAAAATTATACTAAGGTGTGGAACAAGAATTCTTCGACAAATTTATCGTATGTTTGGGATTTGTTTATATATATTTACTTATTAATATGTTTAAATGTGTGCGTTGTTATCGTCATCGTGGTCGGCGTTAATATACGGCGTTTGTATCGAATGTTGGGTAAAAAGAGCTCTGCGTCTTGGCCGAGAATATTTTTAGCGATTTTGACTCGATTAAAATACTGGTTGCAATCATAAATACAACCCCTGCCGTAAGGTAATGCCGGTTTGACATCCGGCGCGGCTAGCCAAATTCTATAGGCAGGTTAACTGCTCTTTAGTCTTGATTGGCTGTCAACTAGAGTCGATGTTTCGATAAAAATACCGAGGAAGGAACTTCCACAAATACAACTCACTCTCATGATTTTTTTTTTACACAGTGATCACCACTTATCAAGGCCAGGAAGCCACTCATGGATAAGGGTTATTGCAAGTACATTACGTTAGTGTGGAGATATTATGAAGTGTTTAATTAAGGGGGCGGTTCATTAGGAATTTGTTAACATTGGACTTGAAGACATCAAAGTTGTAGTCCGGAGGGAAGCAGGCAGACGCAACAGAGTTCCACAGGCTTGTAGTTCTAAGAAAGGAGCTTTGTTCATGGAATCCGCGTTTTGATTTAGGCACAGATATAGAGTGGGGGAAATTTTTCACAGTGACTTTAAATACAGTTGGATCAAGATAGGACTGCGCCTTTCGTGCGTGATTCCGTGTTTTCTGCGTGAGAAGTTAAAACCGTCAATACTGCTGTCACTGGAGTAGGCAATGTTGCCAAAATTAAAGTCAATTGTTATTATCTAAATATTAATACGATAGCGTGTGTTCTTTTGTGTGTTATGTTTTCTGACAAATTTCATTGGTTGAGATTTAAGAACACACACACCATCGTATTAATACACAGATAATACTTAATGTGAGTTAATGGATTTGGTGGCTTTTTAATGAGACCCCAAGCTTAATCTCCTCTTTTTTTCGAGAAGGGGGGTATTCTGCCGTGTTTACTATTTATTTATTTGTTTATTATTATTGTTATTGTTATTGTTATTATTATTATTATTATTAATAATATATATATATATATTATGATTAGAATTATAAAGATTATATTGAAAACTTAATAAAAAGAAAAAGGAAATGAAAAAATTATTTATATATTCATCAACGATTCATCTTTATCTAAACATATTCTAAAGATGATTCATATGAAAGTTGTTTTGTGTTAGTTTTTCAAATTATTTACCTTAGAGATATGGTGAAATAAAGACATAACATTGAAGAATACATAAATAATATTTATTTTCAATCTTCGCTTTTCTCTTTTTCTCTCAGCCTTTGTTTTGGTCTCTCTTTTTCTTTCTTTCACTCACTCTCTCTCTCTCTCTAATTCTCTCTCTCTCTCTGCATATATATATATATATATATATATATATATATATATATATATATATATATATATATACGTGTGTGTGCGTGTGAGATATTTCGAAATAAGTAATATATAATACATGAAAATGTCTTATGTATTTCCTTAATATGTTAGGAGAGTAATAATTTATAAGAAAATATCTCGGTAAATTGACTAAACTGAATATTGCACTCATTAGCGTTTGAGCAGAACATTTTAATGTGCAAATATTAGCTATATATCCTCTCTCTATATTTTATATATGTTATTTGTTGATATAGTGTTGGCTCTTGAAATATGCAGAGTCTCGCTCATTAGTATTTTCTGCAAAGCTATATTGTAAGCCGTTATCAGTAATGTATGATGCGCATTTATATATATATATATATATATATATATATATATATATATATATATATATGTATATGTATATATATATATATATAATTTGAATTTTACCCTTATTGGATATTTCACCCTTCACCAGACCATCCATTCACATGAAATCACCTTCTCTGCCTATTCCCTCTGCTTCACTATTTCTTACCAAGTAAGATCTATGACTAACTTGCAGTTTCATTAAATACTTTTGCAAGCAAAATCCGATCCCGCATTTTGCTAATCCCTACCCACTTTGAAACTCCGCGGATTAAAGACCATCCACTATTTTCTGCTTCTTTTTAAAATTAAATATGTTTTTAACTCTTTTCCAAAGTGTTTTTAACATGTTTTATTAACTGCTTGTTCGTATATATATATATATATATATATATATATATATATATATATATGTGTGTGTGTGTGTGTGTGTGTGTAAAAGTCTGAGGAAGCTACAGGCGGCCAAAAAACGGCCGGGTAGCTGAAACAATAATGTAACTTAACAGAAAGATACGGTAATAAAAAATAAAACGTATATATATATATATATATATATATATATATATATATATATATATATATATATATATATATATATGATGAAAATAATGGAAATAGTATTCCGACAAAATAGAGAAAATAAAAAAGGAACAAACCGTATTATGAGTTCACCAACGTTTCGTCTTTATTTCACCCAGAGGAAGTCTCGAAATAAAGACGAAACGTTGAACACATAATACGGTGTGTTCCTTTTTTATTATACATATATATACAGTGATGATCATATTTATTGGCACGGTAAAATAAAAGTTAAATTTTGTCTAATAAATTCTAAAAAAGGGATTAAATTAAAGAAAATAACAAAGTATATTATGTATTTTTAACTGGCCTTTCCGATGCAGCAATCGGATTTTAGAAAAAATAAATAACAAAGGAACAACAAACATAATTGCAAAAAACCCTTGTTCAAAATTATTGGCACGGCTTTGTTTTTCTTTTAGTATCAGTATAATATCAATCAATTTCCGGTTTACGTGCTTTCTGAACTTTTTTATAGCCATATTATGCTTGTTTAACGCTAATTCAGTGAATAATTTTTTTCAGATAATTTTTAGATAGCGATTTATTTAAACTATTATAAGTGACTAAATTATAATTTTCAATCGCCATGGTTAAAACTAAGGAACACAGCGAAGACGTCAGGAAGCTTGTTGTAGCATGCCATACCAATGGGGAGGGCTATGATAAGATTTCAAAGAAGCTAAACCTTCCCAAATCCACTGTTAGAGCCATAATAAACAAGTTCAAATCGCAAGGCCACGTTATGAGTTTAGAGGGTAGAGGGAGAAAAAGGATTCTTTCCCCAAGAGATGAACGGAAAATTGTTCGACAAGTAAAACAAAACCCAAGGATCTCTGTTGGGGAGATTGTTGATGAACAGAGCACCTCTGGAGTGAATGTATCTCGACATACAGTTGGTAGAGTTTTGAAGAGAGCTGGTTTAAAAGCATGTCGTCCGAGAAAGACTCCCTTATTGAAGCCTATGCACCTGAAAGCAAGGCTAGCCTTTGCAAAACGTCATATTGATAAAGATGTTGCATTCTGGAAACGTGTTCTATGGACTGACGAAACGAAAATAGAGTTATTTGGCCATAATAAAGTGTCTTATATTTACAGAAAATCTGGCGAAGCTTTCCTGCCTAAGAACACCATACCCACAGTGAAGCACGGTTGAGGCAGTTTGATGTTTTGGGGATCCTTTGCTGCCTCTGGACCAGGGCGACTTGTTAAGGTCACAGGTAGCATAAAAAAGGAAGGTTATGTTAAAATATTGGATGAAAACCTGAAAGACTCTGCTAAAGAGCTCTCACTTGGTCGTCGTTGGTGGTTCATGCAAGATAATGACCCAAAGCATTCGGCTAAACTGACTAAGAAATGGCTTGAGGACAATCATATTAATGTTTTGGAGTGGCCATCACAAAGCCCAGACCTTAATCCAATTGAAAATTTATGGAGAACATTAAAATTGAGGGTAATGCAAAGGAAGCCTAAGAATCTTATTCAATTGGAGGATTATTGTCAGGAAGAGTGGGCTAAAATTACTACTGAAGAGTGCAACAACTTGGTTGTAAACTATGAAAAGCGACTGAAGAAGGTAATCAAGGCCAAAGGCTATACAATTGATTATTAAATAAATCGTGCCAATAATTTTGAACAAGGGTGTTTTGCAATTATGTTTGTTGTTCCTTTGTTATTTATTTTTTCTAAAATCCGATTGCTGCATCGGAAAGGCCAGTTAAAAATACATAATATACTTTGTTATTTTCTTTAATTAATCCCTTTTTTAGAATTTATTAGACAAAATTTAACTTTTATTTTACCGTGCCAATAAATATGATCATCACTGTATATATATATATATATATATATATATATATATATATATATATATATATATATATATATATATATATATATATATATATATAATTGATTTTTGTCCTTCATTGTTCTGTAAAGAAATCTTTATGTAAATCGGATGTTTTAGAATTACGAAATTAATACTTTACTTTTCCTAAATACAAATGTATACTGAAAGTTAAATAGTAAGCAAGTAACGTATGTGTATCATGCGTATTGAATTTACACTCAGATTAAACAGTTCGGTTTGCTAAGACAGTTCCAAAGAAACAAAGAGAAGAAAGAAATCCGACTCGAGATTTTTTTTTCCTCTTAAAAAATTTGGCATTTATTAATGGTGGTCTTATTGCCACAACAAGGACACATTTTATCCTAAGATGTCCACAATATTGGCGTATCCATGCGTTTTCCCGAGTCAAATACTAGTTTCTCATTCGACAGCTAAAACTATTTTTGTGACTGCAGCTTGCCCCACGGCAAACGGTTGTCTGTCCATTTTTTTTCATTTTGAAATTAGGATTTCATCTAGTTTTAAACGTTCTCTCTCGCGCCGACCTGTGGTTCCAAGTTTCTCTCATTTTATTTCAGTTCTTTTCCTTCACTGTGACGTCAGCTTGTGTCAGGTCATGTCCATACGTCGAAAGTCCTCTGCTGAGATATATGTGTTCATGGATTGATTATATAAAGTGCTTAACTACACTGACGGACACTGTGAAATAACAAAAAAGTGCTCCGTCAGACTTTGACAGAAAATGGATACCTACGAAGAGGTACCTGTGCGTGTGATTTTTGTGACAAACTCCAAACACACCTCTCCTTGATCGCCATTGTTTAATGCCAGTGGCCAGTGAATTGTGTGCAGGACGACTGGAAACAAATGCCGACGTAAGCGGAGTGTTCATACAGCGCCTAGAATTCCCAAATATTCACCCATCTTGTACTAACCAGACTCGACGTTGCTTAACTCCAGTGATCTGATGAGAGCAGGTGTTAACGCGATTATTTCGTATATATGTCAATGGTATTATGCCGTATATATGTCAATGTGATTATTTCGTATATATGTCAATGTGATTATGCCGTATATATGTGAAATAAGATCGGCAGTTACAGATGTGAATTTGTGTGTTTCAAAAATATCTCAATTGAGATTAGAGAGTTTTGCTGTAAATCCTTTTATTAAATCCCCTCTCTCTCTCCTTTTTTCTCTCTGTCTCTGTCTCTGTCTGTCTTTCTGTCTGTCTTTCTCTCACTCTCTTTCTCTCTCTTTGCCGAACCTTTCGGTGCAACTGATCAATAAAATGCACCATCATATTTTTATGTATCAGTGTTTGTCGTCATCCTTCTAAAGTCATTTAAGAATCTATAGAAAATGGCTTGCAGACAGTAGTAAAATGGAGTTGTAAATAGATGGTAACATTTAATGCTGCTAACACTAAGCTTCTCTCATTTTACAATTGCAAGACGCCTTCCAAAACACTAATAGCCATGATTAATAACGCTCGACCTTACACTTCTTCTTTAAAACTCCTCGGCTTAACATTCATAACAAATATCAACTGAGAAATATACATTGAGATATTGCAATGTCTGATCCATAAGGGGCAGGTTACCTCTATCTTTTTAGAAGCCTACTCCTATCTTAGAGGTTTTTTTTTTCTCCTCGACAAAGCCACACTTCGCCTAGGTGCAATTGTTGCCACACCTATAATGGTGCATCTCACATTAGTCTCCCCCCCCCTTGGCCAGGGTCTAAAGATAAGTATCAAATCTAATAGGTCGCGCACGGTCAAATTTGTTCAACCTTCTGTCCAATCACAGCAATGTTAATTTTAATGAAATATTCTGTAACGAACTCATCGCACTTATATATCTTTGATGTACAAAAATCACAGCGACAAAATGACATCTTTCATCGTGAAAGTCTATAAATCCCGGAAAACCTTCTAATAGTTTCGTCCCTCGGATTGCTAGATTTTTGAATTCTCTTCTTGTTACATGCTTATCAGACTGTACTGACATGCATACGTTTTAATATAATGTAAACCAACAACACACTCACCTCCGTTAAACATTGTCTCAAATAGTAACCGCATTATGCCTATTTACGGATGAGCCTGAGTAAAACATATTCAACGCTCTTTCACTAAACATACCATTATTGCTGCTTCTTATACATGTTCATACTGCGCTAGTGTTCAGGACAGAAAAGTGGACACGCAAGGTTGTATGGTTTAGTCCTGAATAATTATTAGGGAAAAATCCTTAATCGATCTGATTGCATCGATTCAAAACAGATTATTTGTAAAAAAGAAACAAGTTTTTTCGATACTGAATCAATCAATAAAGAGAAGATCAGCATTTCACATAAAGAGGACAACACTTTCACGCATTTTTTTTATTTAAATCATTCCGAACTAATTTCCGGTTACATCCGGCCAATCAGATTTCGATAAAACATTTCTCCAATTCATTTATTAATCTTATTCATTACTTAATTTTTTTTCTCATGTAAACACTTTTTTTTTTATTTTAATGGTCCCCTCGAACTTCGTGATCCGTTTAAGAGTAGAGTAATTGAAAAGTACGGATCCACGTTTAGCCAAATGAGGATGTACAGGGCGGCCGAAAAGTCCCAGGACACTATACATGTATTTTTAATAAAACACAGTATTTTTTAATGAAACACACGGAAAACATATATATTCAACAAAAAAAGAGAACTTTATTAGAAACAAAGCAGAAAACAACTAGAGTAATTTAGTGGTCTAGGGGATCAGTATGTTGGCCCTCGTTGTTCTTGCACAATTCCATTCGCCTCCAGGTTCTTTGTGCCATTTGTCTTAGAGAATTCCTTGATACGCTAAAATATTAAAAATAGAGAATTCCTTGATACGCATTAAAATATTAAAAATAGAGTGTCCTGGGACTTTTCGGCCAGTGTCCTGGGACTTTTCGGCCACCCTGTATATTAAAGATTTCGAGAAGCGTTTATGTCAAGTTATTATTACTGTCTGATTTCAAAAGGACAATGTTGTAGGCGTCAGAAAACCAGTCTTGTGGCAGTGTAGCCAACAGATATCAGGTTAACGAAAGACGACTTATTAGTGTTAACATTTTTCAAGGAGCAATAGAGTTGTTTTTTCTTTAGATTTCCTAAAGCGTGTTGATACGAATTCAAATCCCCGGCTGAGAAACTTATTATTTTATTTTTCTCCGTAGCCACTAATAAATGACACGCGAACGAGGCGGCGTCTAAAAGCTAGAAGACTCCTGTCGGTCAAAAATTTCAATTTTTATGCTGACACTTATGAGTTTAAACAGCGTCTAAATTTGAATAATAAAATTATTCATGTATATGGAATGTTAGAGGTTTGAGTGGCATTGAGTCCCTACATCGGACACATGCGAACTATGATCGTTTATTTCTGTGCTTCTGCATATCATTATAACAATTTCCGAATTGCCTATTAACTTCCCAAAGATAATTCGTTTATACAAATATGTTAACACGTCAAACAATGAAAGTTATATTAAATAGATCAACGCACATGTACTTTTGATGCAATAACATTTTATTACTACGATGATTCGCTCGCTCATCATATATTTTTCAACATCTGTGCCGATCCTCAGACTCTAACCCTATCTTTTTCTGCATTTTCTTTTCGTTTTCCAAGTAGTTTCTAGGAGGATTTCCGACAAAACGCATTTATACGCCTTCAAAGACAACAAACAAGACACGACCGACAAGCAACGAACTCCCTTGACTTTGTTTTAGTGTTGTTGAGACGCTGAGACTTTTTAATCTGATTTATTATATCCTCGGAACTCTTCGTATTATTTGGATTCATCGGACTACTTGAGTGTGATTTTCACAATGTTTCGATCGGTGTAACCTCCGACGTTCTTCGGATGTATCTTGTCGAACTCGGAAATGTTTCTGTCGAACTCGGGAATTTGGATGTTCCGTCAGTTATGACTGACTAGAGGTCCTAAGTAGTTCGCGATTGTATTTTTTTTTGTTACTTAGCACTTTTATCAAGTCATGGCTGACGAAACAAGAGCCCGCTACCTCCATGAATTAAATAAAAGTTTCCGCTCGAAATTCCGTCCAAATTCCCGAGTTCAACAGAAACATCCCCATGTTCGACAAGATACACCTGAAGAAGATCGGTGGTTACATCGACCGAAATGTTGTGAAAATCACACCCAAGGCGAGAACAGTAGTTCGGTGAATCCAAATAATACGAAAAACCGATCGTCATCAAAGAAAATCAGAAACCTTGGAGCTCTTGTCTTTGCAATAAAATTAATATTCTATGTTTTTCGACTACAACAAAATACAACAATTCCAATATAATGACACAAATATCTCCCTGAACATGACCGTAACCAGGTTGCTCCAGTAAATGTGACTAATAACAAAGTAAACGTGTAGGTTTTAGTGGCTATGCGATTCAGTTATTACGAATTGTAGTAAAAAATTAGGAATATTTTATGTATATTTATATATGTATTTATATGATGGATATTTTTATAATGGTAGAGGCATGTCATTGCGTTTCAGATATAGATTGTTTAGTTTGCAAGACATCCTTTCGTTTGTTATTTGGTTATTGTATTTCATTTAAACTGCTTTTCGAATTATTTAATGGCAGTATTTATAGAAAAAGATTTTCTGCTTCAGGTTTTTTCTAATATCTTTAAATATTTATTAATATGCTTTGTATTTTTATCAGGTATGAATTCTTTTCGAGCTATTTTGAAGTTTTTATAAATAAATATTTATTATTGCTGCAGCTTTTTTTTTCTTTTTATTATATGGAAAACTTGTTTTAAATTTTTTTTAATTAAATTTTGCAAAAGTAAACGAACAAAAACAAAACGGTTGTGCCATTTAAGATCAAAAGTTTATATCTTCAAACATTCTTATCAGCAGCAAACACTTTATAGATGATTACTTGCAGAAATTTACACACCATTTCGATTTACATTTTTTACCTAGGCATCATCACTTATCAAGGCCTTGAGGCTACTCGAGGATAAGGGTTAAAGAGTGTATAGTAGAAATTGGACAATATAGTAATCGTTAGTAATGGAAATTTGGTGAATTTGTTAACTTATATGGAACGGCGCATCAAAAACCTGTTTACGTTAAACTTGAAGACAACCATATTGTAATCAGCTTGAAAGCAGGAAAACGGAAGACAATTCCATAGGCGTGCACTTCTAATAACGAAGCTTTACTCATGGAATCTACGTTTAGGTTTAGCTACAGATAAAGAGTGGGAAAAATTATTGATAGTGATTTCTGCTCGACGGGTTCTCCTTGCGAAACTCTGGCGCAACATTTCTTCTGTGAAAAATAGGTTGTGGGAAGAGAAAATGACATCCCCTACGAGGCTACAAAGTCTGTTTTGAACTCTATCAAGGCAGGATAAGACCTTTCTAGCAGCCCCTGCCCAGATGAAGCAACAGTACCCCATCCTTGGACGTACCTGGCTCTTATATAGATAGAGAATTGCATCAGCAGTGAGATATCTACTGAATCGATAGAAGGATCCCACCATTTTTCCAGCGGGCTTTGCAACGGATTTAATGTATGTGTTCCAGTTAAGATAAGGAGTAAAAGTCAAGCTCAGAAGCTTGTGAAAACATGGATCCTCCCCAGGACGAGAGCAATCCATTTCAATTGATGCCAGATGAGGATCAGAGCGTTGATGATGTAAAGATAAAATAAATGGTTCTAGATGCATTAAAAGTAACCAGCCACTCCCTTCCCCATTGTACCACTTGCTCAAGCTCAGAGGAGAGAGAATCATAGAGAACTTGGTCGTTTGCGGTCTTAGATGTGCTACAATAGATAGTAGTGGCATCAGCATAAATGTCTACGAATGTCTTCTAAATTGATGGAACAAATAAGGTTGGGGCTTTTTATTTAATTTAATCTACTTATTTAATCCTAGAAATACAAAAGAAAAGGAAACTAAGATATCTTAGTAACCACGACTATGCAAAATGCAAGACGGAGAAGTTTTTTATGGAATAGACTTGTAAGTTTGCTTATTAGCAAAACCACGCCTGCATAAAATCATTGCTAAGTTCTTCTTTTCCGTTGGGTTTTCCAAACCGAACTAAGCTTCGTATACCCAGTTTTGTTTTCAAAAACTTGATATCTATGTAACACAATCCTGGAATAATAGGTGGATGTAATTATTTTTAAAAAATATACTATCTGTGTAATACAAATTACTCGCTGACAACTCTTTATCCGATTTTAAAGTAATGTTTACAATTAATCGTATATTTATTCTATTAAATAATCAAATAATATTCGGTCAGCTCATTATTTTTCAATAAACTAACAATATTGCTCTTTAACCAACTGAAAATTATATCAATCATATTCTATATTGTCTGTTCGCCTTCATAAGTTGAGTTTTTTATTAGATGAATAACGGTCAGAAAACTAATGTAATGGTAGATATATAAGTAGTTACATTATAATATTGATTATACGGATTGATTTGAGGAACCCAAAAATCAAAAATCGTATTTCTGCATGCTTATTGGACAAATAACTCCATGAGAAAAGCTTCTTTCTTAGAACTGCACGCCAGTGGAACTCTCTGCCGCGTGCCTGTTTATGCACAAACTGCGACACAATATCTGAGGTGTGTTATAGGCATATTACCTATCCACTTCCTCGATAATCATAGGTTCCTATATTTTATGTGTTGAGAGTTCACTGCCAAATCGGTTAAGGTCAATGGAAGTGGTAAAATCTTTACTCTTTAATAATTTCCTCCTTCGACTGCCACCACTTAACACTGTTTCGGCATCGTCCACAAGCGACAGTTACGAAGAAACACCGGCTTGGGTTTTCTTTACTTCGTAGTTGCTTAAAAAACTGGAATTGAATTTTAATTCTACTGGGTAAAACGCACTATGGATTTAACAGAATCGGAGGGTTATTTACGCCATTTTTTCCGCTTTTCGCTGTGTTTTTTGGTTTTTGTTTTTCCAAACACGCCCATCATTTTTTCCCTTGATTTATGCTGTTTTTCCGATTTCTTTTTTAAAGAAGTTTTAACCTTGTTCGCTGTTTTGTTTTGTTTTGGTTTTTCTGATTTTTTAAAGGAGTTTAACATCGTTTTTATTTTTATTTTAAACAGAGTTATTACTTCGCTAATTCTTTACTTTTACCCCCCTTACACACACACCTCCAAATAACCGAGCAACGCCGGGTACCCCTGCTAGTATATGAATATTATGTGCACAGGTGAACGATAAAATTGTCGCCTTATAAAAGACTACAGGATTCAATTTCCCTTTTATTAAAACCGGTTTTCTTTTGCTTCAAACCGTTTACTAGTTAACCAGTTGTGCACAAATCCCAATTCTATCTATCTATCATGTCTGAAAGTGGCACAATGTTCACCGAGCGAGATGGTAGATGCGCCACTCTATAACAAATGCTCCCTACCGATCAACGTTTTGAGAATAAGACAATTATAAAAACCCTCAAAATGCAAACTTGGACGGTTCAACGCTTAAAGATAGAGCTCATCGAAGTTTTCGGTCATGGTTATGGTCTTTGGTGTGGCTTCAAGTGAGGGTCACATCATGCCACCTTACATCTTCGGAGTCGGCTTGAAATTCAACACCAAAGTAAACGTGGGTGTGTTAAAGAGTGTGGTGATCCTCTAGCAAATCAGGGCGCCTCTGGAACACATTGGGTGTGACAGTAGGACTTGGAAGCGACCCATAAGTTCAAAACGACCTAGGCCTTGCTTCCGATGGAATACTACGAGTTTGTACGCTTCTCTCACTGCCCGCTATCCCCGGACCTAAAGCAGCAAGACTGCTTCCTTCTGTCGTACCTCCAGTACATCACAAATATGACCCCCCACAGCACCAATGCCAGCCTGAGCCTCAGTATCCCTCGAGTATTCGCCGAGCTAGCACAAGCGCTTGTGTAAAACGCATGTTCCCAGTCCCGGACCCGTGCCGAGGCGGTGATTGAAGCTGAATGCGGCTACATTAAATAGATGTCAGCTGTACTACATAATCAAGTTACTCGAATTCATTATTTCAATAAAATGTATTAAATAAATTTGTAGTGTTGTTTCACTTTTATCGTTCCGACCTATATATCTGATTTTGTTTACATATCAAATGTTTGCCTGCAAAATGGTTTTCTGCGAACGATTATCTTTCAGTGTTTAAATAATTGTTCGGCCAACGTCAATTATTTTTCCATTGTTACTATATAACCAATTCCTTGCGTGAACAAGGTCTGAATACTAATACGAATGTTGCAGATGAAGAATTAAAGAATTAAAGTAGTGAAGATTCTGATTAAAAGATTTAGAATCTCTAATTCTTCATCAAAAACCTCTTGTTAAGACAATGAATTTGTGTACTTTTTTCCCCCATTTTTCGAACAATGTTTTCATATGCCTGGCAAGTGTAGCCGATTTATCGAATGATTGGCATTAAGGTGCGAAATAATTGCAGATTTTACTGTTAAATTTCGGTTTTAATTAAAATTGCTTTCGCGTCGTGAATTGTAATAACTTTTGCTATATGCGACCATCCTCGCTCTCTCTCTCTTTCTCTCTCTTTCTCGTCAATCTGTTCATTAAGTTGTTCTATGTGTAGTTGAAACTTTTGCATCAATATCAGCAGTTTGATTTTAAATGTGTCTACCTTTCACATGGCACTATGCTCATGAAATAAGGTATTATCTAAAATGAAGTCGTCTGCAGTATTCTGATCATAAAATGTCGAATATCGTTAATGTTTATTAATGTTGATATGTTTTCATTTCAATCTGCTGAAGGGACATAAAAATCGCATATGTTCCTCAATGTTTTCGATAAGAATTGAGTAATCATATTATTTGGATCCGAAGCATAATGGATAAAGTACTGGGTGGAATTCAGTTCGGTGGTTGAAAGTCCACTATTTTGTACAGGAGACACGAAACATAGAATAGTAAATTCCTGAGGACTTTTACCTAGTTATGGTCCACGGAATCGAAACATGATAACAATGTGGTTGACATAAAGTGTCAATTTAATAATTCAACGATCTTCGACAAAAAGATTTTCGAATTCGCCAATATGGAAAGATGGTGGGATCCTTCTACTGCTCCAGTAGATATCTCACTGCTGATTCAATCTCTATTTATGTAAAAGCTAAGTACGTTCAAAAAATAGAGTACTGCTGCCACATCTGGGTAGGAGCTGCTAAAAACAACCTATCCTGCCTTGACAGAGTACAAAATAGACTTCATAGCCTAGTGTGGAATGCCCTTTTCTTTTTCCTGCAGCCTCTCTCCCACAGAAGGGGACGTTGCGAGCCTGTCTTTGTTTTATCGTTATTTCCATGGCAAGTGCTCGTTTGGGTTCCAATCTCTGGTCCCCTCTCACCAATCTTTCACGAAAACACCCGTCTAGCTGAAACCACTGTCTGTAATTTTCCCCACACTTTATCTGTGCCTAAATCAAAACGTAGCTTCCATGAACAAAGGTTCTTCTTAGAAGTGTACACCTATGGTACTCTCTTCCGTTTGCCTGTTTTCCAACTTACTACAACTTGGATGTATTCAAGTCCAACATAAACAAATTCATGATGAACTGCCCCCCTTAAGTAAAACACTTTATCAGATCTCTAATACTAACGATTACTACGATATTATCCCATTGATTACTGTACACGCAATAACACATATCCACGAGTGGCCTCCGGGCCTTGATAAATGATTACTTCCATGTAAAAAAAATACACTTCACTAGGGTCGGAGATACTTTGAATAAAACACTCAGATTGTGAACAGTAGTTCAAAAAATCCGAATAAGAATAAAAATCGATCTTTTTTTTTCTTTATCTATTTCATCTATTTAAAATGATTATTCCTGTAATAATATGCAAATGCAATTGTGAGAAAAATCACTCTTTAATAGGAAATGCCAAAGTAAGATTTGTCATATAAGCTCCGACCCCTGTCTCATCCCTGTAATGTCTCATCCCTGTAATGTTGCATCCCTGTACCTGTATTACAAGTATTTTAATGGAATACTGTCTTATGAAGACATTACGTGTATGCTCACTGGACGTACCTATCCCCGACAGACTCGCTTAACAACAAAATTACTCACCCTTTCACTGTTGAGGTAACTAAATGCCAGTATGGTTCTTCCCTCTAACAGCTAGACTTTAGAATTCTATTATTGTTACCTGCTTCTTTGACTGGATTGATATGCAGAAATTCAAATGTAACGTAAACTAGCAGTTTGGTATTCTTTCTCGCATGATCCCAATTAGTAGCTCCTGGCGCTCAAGTTGAGATATGCCTTGGTTGGGTTGGTTGGTTGGTTGTCTTTGTTTTACGGCATATCAACCCTTTAATGCCGAATCCAGTGATTTTGAATAATTTTTTTAATAGAATATATATATTTTTTCAAGTCCGTTTCTATTTAACCCATAGTTGGGACCATAACAGGTATTACCACTCCGGGTCAGAGTGGACCTGGGAGCAATGACAATTTAAGGGTGGCTCCACACTCCACAAAGCTCGCAAGCTGGGGTCTCACCATCGGATATAGTTTAAAGTCATATCCAGGACCGTCTTGGTTGGGGTGAACGTGAGTAAAAATGAAAAAGAGTATATAAGTGTAGTGTTTTATGTGTTTAATGAGTTATATGAAAGGAAACCCCTAGTGTAGCCTATTTCTCATTAAATCCTAGTGAACGAAATAACATTTTTCGATAGCTGCTCTTCTATAGAAGATTGGATTTCTGTTTGTACAGATATATATAAAAAAAAGGAAATCAAATACGCTTGTGAGACTCGAGTGAATTGATGGTTTCCACTTTTTATAAGGTTTCCGAAAACTGTGAGTAAAATGAAGCATTGAAAACGAGATAAAAGAGAATATATGAATTACTAGTGATTTTTGTCCACCAACAAAATTAAACACCTTTACGTGATATCTCCTGGGGGAATAAAGTGGTAACCATCATTATATATTCGAGTATAACACACATAGACACACTAACACACACATATACACACGCATACACACATATGTACATATATTAAGATAGATAGATAGATAGGGAGATAGATATATAGATAGATAGATAGATAGATAGATAGACATACAGGGAGATATATAGATAGCTATATAGATGGATAGATAGATAGATAGATAGATAGATAGATAGCAGCCCACAGAAACATAATTAAAATTGTTGCTGGGTTCGAATCTCCTAACTGAAAGTAATTATCATCTCCTACACTGATGCGTGTGTAGCGCCAAACACTACGGTATGTGTTCAATCGACTAAACATTATTTAAATATACTATCTTTATGAATCCCACTTTGTCACACTTCTATTTCCAAATTACATGAGAGCATTCTAAAACTTTTCTAGTTTTTTCAGATGAGTATATGTATAAACGCCAATATTCATATCCATATATTATTGTATTTATTTGCTTTCCAACCGGACAAGTTGGAAAACAAGCTCATTTTTAATGTCGGAGAAAACCAGCTCCCCAAGAACCGACAGCCTGGCAGTATGCTAAAATAAAAAGTGCCTTAGTATAAAATTGACTCGGGAGAAATTAACGTAAATATAGCATCAGAAAAGATACTCCATAGATTAACTGTGACTCGTAAATCAAGTTGTAAAGAACTATAGAAGTTTGATATATTGACGGATGATTGCTAAGATAAACAAAACCTTCTAAATTGGAATAATATCAACATTTTTAATTAATGAAGAGCGAAAATAAAAAATAAGGAAAATAGAAGAGTAAATGAAAGCAAGATGCAAAGTGATAATACCTTAAAAAAGAGAACCGAAAATACATCTATAAATAGATTAAATTGATAAATAAAAAAAACATTCAGAAATGTAAAAAAAAGGATTAGGATTAGGGTTAGGTTTAGGGTTAGGGTTATCTTTAAAAAAAACTAAATTCATAATATTATATAATATAGATAAAATAATAAACGTTCCAGTGAATTATATATATATATATATATATATATATATATATATATGTATATATATATATATATATATATATATATATATATGAAATAAAAATTACAGTTAAGTTTACCAAAATGATCCAAGATGGTAAAACTAAAGTAAATTATAAATATTAAAGAATTACCAGTATTCAAGAATTCTGGCGAAAGGACTGACCCATCAAATTATCGCCCCATTAGCCTCCTCACACTTTTTGCCAAAATATTTGAGACCTTAATTAACCATGCTCTAGTCCATCACCTTACAGATGCTAAACTTCTGACTGACAAACAATAAGGATTTAGACAAGCCCGTTCCACAGCAGACATCCCAACTGTGATCTCTTAACGTATATACCATTCACTGGACAAAGCGGGGGAGGGCAGAGCGGTAGCTCTAGATATATCTAAGGCTTTTGACAGGGTATGGCATGAGTGTCTCCTCAGGAAAATTAGATCATACGGTATCACTGGTAGAATACTTAACATAATTACATCCTTCTTAGATAAGAGAAAAATCCAGGTTTTCCTCGACGGTCGTACATCTAAACAATATCATATAAATGCGGGGGTGCCCCAGGGTTCTATCCTTGGACCTCTACTGTTCCTGCTATTCATAAATGACCTCCCCGACAAAATTACCTCTGAGATGGGTATATATGCTGATGACACTGCACTCTATGACAGGAAGACGAATGAACACATTTCTAAAGAAATGGAAGAAACACTAGAGGAAGACATCCAATCTGTGGTGGAATGGGGACAAAAGTGGTTGATCACGTTCAGTGCTGCCAAGACTAAACTAGTTCCATACAATAATTACAAGAAACTCTCTGTACCACCTATAGCAATGTCCAACGACTCTTTATCTGTGATTACATCTTTAAAACTGCTTGGCCTAACGTTCACAGGAAACATGAGTTGGAACAATTAAATTGAAGGCATTGCCAGGGCCGCTGTAAGAAAGGTGGGCTCTCTCTACCGTGCTAGAAAACTACTAACACCGGAAAGTATCCTGTACGTCTATAAGGCCACCATTCGCCCATGTATGGAGTATTGCTGTCACATCTGGGCTGGTGCATCTGTTACTAGTCTCTCGTTCCTTGACAAGGTTCAAAAGAGAGTCGCAAACCTGGTAGGCCCTTAACTGGCATCAAAAATTCAGCCTCTGTCCCATCGACGAAATGTTGCATCCCTCTGCCTTTTCTACAAGTATATTAGTGGTGAATGCTCTGACGAACACTTGTGCCCCCACGACGTGAGCACCCTCGACAAACCCGACAGGCTGCTAAATCCCACCCCCACACTGTAGAGATCCCTAGATGTAAAATATATTTTTACTCCAATAGTTTCTTCCCCAGAACCGCTAGACTCTGGAATTCCATTCCAGGTCCCTGCTTCCCAAACAGTACTGACGTGCAGAAGTTCAAGTGTAACGTGAACCGACATCTTGCTGCCCAAATCCCTACATAGTACCCCAGTAGTTGCTGCCCCTGATAGTAGCCCCTACACCAAAGTGGACATATGTAATTAAAAAAATTAAAAAAAAATCAAAGAATTTATATTTATAAAGTAATTTCAACCAGATGTAAAAGCTTGATTAAACCAAATAGGAGACGGAGCTTACAATAAAAGCAAGTAGTTAATAAAACATGTTAAAAAACACTTTGGAAAAGAGTTGAAAACATATTGAATTTTAAAAGGATGCACTAAATAAGTGGATAGTCCTTAATCCGTGGTATTTCGAAGAAATACTTTTCTTTTTCATCAGAGGTTAGGATTTGCAAAATTCGAGATCGGATTTAACTTGCGAAAGTATTTGATGAAACTACAAGTAAGTCATAGATCTTACCTGATAACAAAAAGTGAAGCAGACAGAAATAGTCTGAAGAAAAAAAGTGATTTCCCGTGAATGGATAGTCTGGTGAAGGGTAAAGTATCCAATGACCGTAAAATAAATCTTAAAATACAGAATCCAAGAAAGTTGGTTAAATTTCTATTTGTTCAAGTAAAATCCATATATATATGTATATATATATATATATAAATATATATATATATATATATATATATATATATATATATGAATTAGCAGAAACCAATACTATAGCACACACTAATAGAATTAAAAATGTCCGAAACATCGGTTGAGAAAAGGAATGATTGAATTTTTCCAATCGTTCTAATCGTTTAAATTTGATTTCTAGACTGAGGTAATATAGTATAACCCCATACGGTCATATCATAAATCGTGTGTCAACAGTTTCCGATTGATCGAATTGAACTTTGCCATTCCAAGATTAACTAATTTAACACCGTTCTAGTTTCGTTAAGACGAACGCATTTTGACCAAATCTATTTGGGTGAATTCCCATTGTGCAGGCGCTAGAGATCATAATTAGTTTAGAAGAGGGATGGCGACGAGATAGACGTAGACAGTGATAAGCTCAATTTAATTTGCATACGTAAGTTAATTGTACTGTGAGTTCACCTAAACATCTATCCGTCGTACTCACTATAGACTATTCTATTCGCAGAAGATCCATGTCTTTCTACAACAACTATTTCCCTTCGTATATATATATACATATATATATATATATATATGTGTGTGTGTGTGTGTGTGTGTGTGTGTGTGTGTGTTTAAAAAACGTAAATTCAATGATCAATATAATTCCCCAGAACTGCTTGTCTGTGGAACACAATATTGAAAGACTGCTTTCTAGCTGTCTATAACATGATCGTTTTCAGGTCTGGCGTGATCAACTTATTGTAGAGACGTCAACTTAAATAAACTAACATTACCAATATTCCACCGTTATCGAAATGTCACTTATTCTCGAGTGGTCCCAATGTTACAAAGGGGTCTGGAGTTTTAGATAGAAAAGGTGATACTAAATATAACGACCTGCTGTATGGGCTTGCAAATATGACGTCAACGGAAATCTGACTAGTCCCAGGTCAAATGAGCGAACCTGGATCAATGTTAATCCGGAAATGAAACCGAAGCAGTTTAAGATGGATCACATAAAATCATGGGATAGGTATTTCTGATAATGCGGATGGAGGTATGTTTGTACGTCTTTAGTTTCGATAAAGAAGAAATAACCAGACAACAAAAAAGAGAAGAGTCAACAACAGGAGAGTAAAGAAAACACATTAACTCTCTGTCATCCACGCTCCTCTGCCAACTCCTCCATGCTGTCACTGTTGTCACTGGAAAATAAGCATTTTTTCAAACCAGTCACTCCTGTTACGCATTATTTAAAGTACAAAAAAATGCGTTTAGGTCTATTGTGGAAACACGCCTTATTCTACGGATTTCAAACAACCGCGACTAGGGATCTATCTAGTTTTATGAATAGCACAACAGACATGATATGAGCTGACCCTTACTCTACTAAGTACATATCTCAAAAAACGAGAAAAGATTAAACACAAATATAGCATATGAGTGCGCGGGTCGTATCATTAGCAGAGAAAGATGTCCAGCATAGCAGAGATTAGCAGCCGTAATAGTGGAAAACCCGAATATGCCAATTAAAACGTGTGTAAAGAAAAAAAGGAGAGAAATATGTATCACGTTCTCGAGGAAAAACAAAATGGACGTCGAAGAAAATGGACGTGTAAAGCAAAGGCGAAAAATGGCTGGAAAAGGATAGGAAAAGTCTACACTGAGCAAAATGGACAGTTGGGAGACTTAAGTAGTTTCGAACCAATTAAAACAGTAGTCAAAAAAATTTTGTTAAAAAAGAAAAAAATGCCGATCCGGATGTTTATTTCTTTCTTTCCTTTGTTTGTTTTTAATGGCAACGTTACATTATATTTATAACAAAAAAGTGCTATTGTAAAGTAAAAAAGAAGAGATTAGGAAAAAAACGTAGCCACGTATATATATATATATATATATATATATATATATATGTATATATATATATATATACATATATATACATATATATATACATATATATATATACATATATATATATATATATATATATGGTTCTCCCCAGAGAATGTGTTGCTGCCATCGCGCACAGAAATCACTTTTTCCACAGCTACTAACGTAATAGACGTACTGAGACTAAAGCCGCTTTCAGGACTGCCAGCAATCACTGTAAAAGAGTAATAAAAAATGCAGAAGAGCTATATGCTCAGTCCGTTAAATCGAAAGTAGATGAGCAGCGACTTGGTTCCCAGCAGTTTTGGCAAATATCAAACAGGATCCTGAACAGAAGCGTGCGTTCTATCCCAACCATTATAAATGAACCTCAGGTCATTTGGTCAGCATCAGAAAATGCCAAACTAATTGCCAAGAACTTGCAACTAATTCTTCTTTATGCGACGAACGCCATCAACTCCCCGCATTTCCTCCATAGACAACACGCTATGTAACATACAAATATCTGTGCGTGAAGTCGGCAAGCTAATCAAGAACTGTGTATCAGGAGTAAGTTGCTGGAATCCATATAAAATAGAGAAGTAGTCAACCACCTCAGCAGAAATAACCTTCTTAGTGACATGCAGTATGTTTTCCGTTCTGCTAGAGCTACAGCAGATGTGCTAGCGATTATATCTCATTGGATTAGTGAATCTTTTGACAAAGGCTTCATTTCTAGGGCGATTGCTCTTGACATATCAAAGGCCGTCGAAAAGGTATGGCATAAATACCTACTTCACAAGATTTCCAGCTACAGTATAACTGGAAATGTTTTCTCAATTATTAAATCATTTCTCTGTGATAGGCTCATAAGAGTAGTGGTTAATGGGCATACATCAGAGGCCCACGGTATTAATGGTGGAGTCCCTCAGGGGTCCATCCTGGGGCCAACTCTCTCCTGATCTGTATCAATGATCTCCCAAAACGCATACTTAAATCATTCGTTGATATCTATACTGATGACAGGACCATCTATGGCAACACATCAAAGGCCGTAAATGACAAAATTCTCTCTGATTCTCTCTTCTCTGACCTTGAGCGCGTGGTAAAGTGGGGGAAGAGGTGGGCGGTTACTTTTAATGCTTCTAAAACCAAGCTCCTATCTTTACATAATCAACGCTCTGATCCCCATCTGGCATCAATTGAAATGGATGGCTCTAGTCTTGGATAGGCTGCATGTTTTGACAATTTTCTGGGTTTGACCTTTACTCCGGATCTGAAATGGAACAATACATCAGGTCTGTTGCCAAGGTCGCTGGGAGGATGGTAGGGTCCTTCTACTGCTCCAGAAGATATCTCACTACTAATGCAATTCTCTATCTATATGAAACCCAAGTACGTCCAAGAATGGAGTACTGCTGCCACATCTGGGCAGGAGCTACTAAAAACAACATATCTTGCCTTGGCAGAGTAAACACTAGACTTCGTGGTTTAGTGGGGGATGCTCTCTTCTCTTCCCTGCCGCCTCTCTCCTACAGAAGGGACGTTGCGAGCCTGTCGTTATTTTTATCGTTATTTTCATGGCAATTGCTCGTCTGAGCTTCAATCTGTGGTCCCCCCTCGCCTATCTTTCACGAAAAACACCCATCTGGCGGAAACCACTGCGATTAATTTTCCCCACTCTTTATCTGTGCCTTAATCAAAGCGTAGATTCCATGAGCAGAGTTTCTTCCTTAGAACTGCACAACTGTGGAACTCTCTTTCGTTTGCCTGTTTCCCACCTGACTACAACTTGAATGTCTTCAAGTCCAACGTAAACAAATTCCTGACAAACCGCCCCCTTAAGTAAGACACTTTATCAAATCTTCAATACTAACGATTACTACAATACTATCCCATTGATTATTGTACACGCAATAACCCTTATCCCCGTATGCCCGAGTAGCTTCCGGGCCTTGATAAGTGGTGACCCTCATGTAATATATATATATATATATATATATATATATATATATATATATATATATATATATATATATATATAAGTAAGTAAATATTATTAAATGTAACTGAGACACTTTGCTTTATAATCCTTTTTTGTAATTTTTCGATTATCCGTATAATCTTTTTTATATCAAAATCAAAAATATTTAATAACAGTTCCATAGTTGTAGCTGTTACGAGCGCTTCGTCCACGAATCCTTTTCAAGTGTTGAAATAAAAGTGCAAAGGAGTGAAAATGAGAATTAAAAGTAAAACTTAAAATAAACATTAAACGGTTTTAGGTGATGAAATGTTAAAATATATAGAGTCGAGTTGTCAGTGGATTTTGATAAAATATATTAATGAAGTTTGCATTGCAGTGTTGGCTAAAACTATTATTAGGGTTTTCAAGGGATTGTAGCATTCGTTTTATTTGTTCATCAAAAACAATTATGAATGGTTTTCAATGTTTTTTTATTTCAATTATTTTAGGTGAAAATAATAAAATGATATACCAACTAGAGTATCTTTGTAAAAAAACTCAGTCCTTAAATTTACAGTAAAGTTGAATAATAATAATAATAATAATAATAATAATAATAATAATAATAATAATAATATTGATAATAATAATGATAATAATAATAATAATAATAATAATAAAAACTTCATATCTTGATGTCCTTATTGGCACGTTTAATAATACCAACGAGTATAAACTCCAGACTCCTGAACTTTAAAAGTGAGTGCCCACAAAGGTACAAAATAACCATAATTCAAAGTTTATTAAATCGCGCTAAAATGATATCATCCACAGAAAAGCATTACCCATTTAAAATTTAAAAAAACATTAAACAAGTACTTACCAACAATCATTTTACTAATAAAGTTGTTGATGAACAAAGAAAACGAAAGCTACAATACCTTGAAAACCCTAATAATAATATTAGCCTAAAACCGCAATCCATGGCCTGCTAGTATATTCATATATAAAGGTTACCTTATCTAACTCTACAAAACCTCTGTGTGAATATTTGATCTACAGAATTTGAACTGTATTGGGATCCGAAGACCACTTTTGATGTGTTTCTTTAGCCTGAAACAATATTTGATAGGAGGTTAATATAGAAAAAAAAACCATAGCTGACCTTGTCAGGAGTAAATCAACGAAATTCTCAGCATTCGTATATATACACATTTTTAACCTGTACTCGCCCATGCAATAAAATGAAAGTTGAAGCATTGGATTGTTTTTCGATTCCAGCTGTTTACATGAATGTATTATCTTCCTTTTTTAAAATCGTTACTATACATATTACGTATAATACATGAAGAATCTGTTCTATAATATTAAATATGAAATATGTGCATTTTATAATTTTCCTGACTTTTTTCGTGTGGACACTTTTATTGAGAGTACGCACATGAAACTCTAGTCCCTTTAGAAATAATCTGCTCCGGCTGCAATGTGTTTGTACCGTTCCAAAACCTTCTCGGGAGTCTCTTGGAAGTACTCTTTTATGAGTATGGTAGTGATCTTCGGCATAGCCGCTTTCATCTCCTCAATTATATTATAACGACAGCTTCTAAGGTTGTCGTTGAACTTAGAGAATAACCAAAAGTTACAGGAAGCAAAATCTTGACTATAGGGAGGGTAGGTATTGTCTTGAAGTCTATCTTGATCAAATAGTCTGCACTAGGATGGGGTATACTTAAGACACATTCTTCAGTTAATCGCGAATAATATTATGTACAGTTCCCACACTGGCATCAAAATATACACTTATTGCCTACATAGACACGATAGCCCTTATTAAAGAAATTCTTCATTTGGCAAATAAACTCTGGTGTTCTGACCTTACTCCTCCGACACCTCCCATCATTAATCCTCACAGACTTCCTGCCTTCCTTGAATCTCTTATGCCACTCGAAAACTGGTTCTCGATTCATGCAAGATTCTGGAAAAGCAGCCTGAAGAATTCCATCTGTTTCTGTTGCATTTTTATAACATGATAATCAATTTTCTAACGTGTTCTTACATCAAGATTACGTTTTTAAAATTCACCAGCTGAAAAGTAAAATAAGGCTAAGGACAATGTATTCCGATTCTGCTGTAACTGTTAATTTGTACCTGAAATCATAAAAGTGGTCAGTCATTTCATGAGATAAATAGCAATAACATTTGCAAGAATCTATGAGAAATTTAAGGGCCTGTAAAAAAAAACATGGACACTTAGTTAAAACATCTCGTATCTCATGTATGCTGATCAAAGGATATTGTATAAATTTTAACCGTCCATTTAAGTTCAAATTTTTTTACCGCTCGTGCATTTTGTTCACTGGGTTTATTTTCGACGTTGTTTTTTAATTTTTCATGAGTTAAGTTGCTCCTATATTTGCTAGTATGGCGAAGATCTTCCTAGGGTTCCAGTTTCTTTTCATATTGTACATAAGACTTAGGAATTTTACTATCTTTTTTCCTCTCAATCATATTTAAACTAGCATAATTGAGGACACTAACGTCTATAAAGGTTGCTCCTTTCCCTATTTGTTCCATATTAGCATTGGTTTCGCCTGGTATTTTCTGCGCGTGCGTGCGTGTGTGCGTTCGCATAGTGGCGTTCTTAGTCTTATATTTATTTATTCGAGTGTATTTCCTTTTTGCCATTTCTACTTTATTCATTATCATTGTATTAGTTTCACAGAGTCTTTTTTCCCCGCGCACATTCACGAGGGTCCTGTGCGTGATC
Organism: Euprymna scolopes; assembly: GCF_053919585.1. Lineage (NCBI taxonomy): Eukaryota > Metazoa > Mollusca > Cephalopoda > Sepiida > Sepiolidae > Euprymna > Euprymna scolopes. The sequence continues at coordinate 111,587,219 of NC_136510.1, forward strand.
AGTTGACGTCAACACTTCCCGTCATGCATCAGTGACGTGTGTACAGGCGTGCCTGTCCATTAACGTGAGTTCGTTAATCGGCATTTAATTGCACACGCCTGTCCCCATCCTGAGGGATGAGAAATGAATGAATTATTCCGGATTTTGAATTACATCCACCGAGATGACACTCGACAGAAGTAGATATCTGCTTCAGTTGTCCGCTCGCACATGACATTGTTTACGTGGGCGACAATAGCGCTGGTCTTCCCTTTACAAATGCGAATGTAAAATCACATTTCCTATGTTTAGGAAACATTTTAATAAAGCATCAGGAAATATAATTGATAACATACATTTATTTCTAATATACATGGTTGATTCTCTGTTTCTTTATATGTCTGTATTTCTTTAGTTTTATCAAGGGAGATAATTACAGTAACACTACGTGCACTAAATATTATGTGAAAACATATACATAAATTTAATACACACTTTCGACTTTATTAATTTATACTAATAATACTGTAAAATTTGACGTACCGCTTTACAATTATAAATAAGGAATATATTTTACTATAAAATTAGTTATAACTAGCTGTACCCTGCCACGCGTTGCAGTGGCTCAATTTGGTGTAATGGAAAAATTTAATAAAAGAGAAAATGCATGTTTCTTATATTAGTACAGCAATCCACTGCAAAAAGTGAAAAAGAAGGCGAAACTGAAAAAAATGGTGCTCTTGCAGAATTTGATCTGGATCCTCGAGAGTTTCTGTCAATCATTCATGTTTTGGACTTGACCAACAATCAGTGGATGAAGCCGAACGTAGCAAAAATGTTGAAACGCTAAATGCTTTTTTTGTTTTGTTTTAAAAATGTGATTTAGTAATTAATATTTGGTTGATGGTGGGGGGAGGGGGGTTACTATACAAAGATTCGAAAAAGTCGTCCAAAAACAAATAAATGAAAGCAAAGGTAAGGTAATTTACGTTTCTACCTAATTGGATAATTGTTTAGTGTTTTTATGTAATGTAAAATGTTTAATTGGCTCAAAAAACAGAAATGGTCGCGAATTCTGTTGAATACGTTAAGTTTGGGAAAGTAAGTTGAAAACTAAAAACTATACAAAACAGTGTCTGAAACTCACCGAACATATGTTACCATGACATAGGCTGGCATAATGGATAGGTTTCTGACAGTATTTTGTATAGTTTTTTTTAGTTTTAACTCACTTTCTCTAACTTAAAGTAATCAACAGTGTCCACCACCATTTGTAGCTTTCAAATACACCAATAAACACTGTTTTTCGAGCCGACTAAACGTTACATTAAATGAAAAGGGTGTATATTACTAAACACAGATACAAAGAAATTGTCAAAAAATAAATATATAACAAATAAATGTTATCAAAGGCAAGAAAAGTAAGTGTTCTACCTAACTGGATAAGATTTTAGTGTTTTTATGTAATGTATAATCGGTTCAAAAACATTCAATGTTTATCGGTATATCTGAAAAATACAAATGGCGGCAGACTGTATCGAACATGTTAAGTTTGGGGAAATTTTGGGAAAATGAGTTTAAACTAAAAATACTGTTAGGAACTCACTCAATATATGTTACCATGATGTAGGCTGGCATATAATCGGTGGTTTTAAACTTTTGCTCGATACAGGTGACGACTTTTAAAAATCCCTTTTAGGGATTACCTGGTGTGAGGATATTTGTACAACTAAACGGCAAATCTGCTCAAAAAAATCCGGTATTATTTTACTTTAAGGCCCGTTTCACGTTCATATATAACGAAATATTTTATTGTAGATTTCGGTGTGCTAAAAACGAATCTGCAAACCGTTTACGTAGCAAAACAAAAGTTTTCATGACATTCATGAAATTACTTTTTCGAAAAGTGGGTGATCACTTTTCAATGTAAATTTAACTTAGAATGAGCACCCACTTTCTGGCCACCTGAGAGAGGGGCATTTTTCTGTTTCTTGGCTAAAAAGTTTTTTGTTTGATTTCTTTTGCATGGTAATAACCCCTGAACTCTGGGACTATTTTCCATTTAACAGCCGTAGCCTTCGTTTACGCTATGCGTAAGCATAAACGAAAGCTGTTTAGCTAATAAACATGGGAAAAAATCCCCCCTCTCTCAGGTGGCTAGAAAGTGGGTGCTCATTTTAAGTTAAATTTACATGGAAAAGTGATCGCCACTTTTTCGAAAAAGTAATTTCTTCATATCATAAAAACTATTTTTTTGTGACGGAAACGGTTTGCAGATTCGTTTTTAGCACACGAAAATATACAAAAAAAAATTTGTTATTTACGAACGTGAGACGCACAGCCCTTAATGGAAAATTATATCAAAAATCCGGGGGAAAATAGTTTTCAATAAAAACAGCAAATGAATTCGATAGAAAAAAAATGGATGCTATTTTTTTTTCTTTCTGTGTTTTTCTTGGCTTAAAAGTCTTTTTGTTTGATTTCTTTTGCATGGTATTAACCCCTGAACTCTGGGACTATTTTCCATTTCACAGACGTAGCCTTTGTTTATGCTATGCGTGAGCATAAACGAAAACTGTTAAATATGCATTCGCGTACCAAACTGCCTTGTAAAAAAACCTTTAAGCCAATAAACATGAAAATAAATGCCCCTTCCTCGGGTGGCCAGAAAGTGGGTGCTCATTTTAAGTTAAATTTAGATGGAAAAGTGATCACCCACTTTTAGGAAAAAAAATTTCTTCAGATCATGAAAACTATTTTGATACTCCTTGGGCGTTGAGTTCCATGGCGACCCGCAGAATTATTTAAGGGTCGTTCCCTTAGTACCCCCCTAGTAGCAGTGTCAGAAATTTCGTGAAAATAGCGAATAATTCCACCCCATCTTTCCAAGCTTATAACTCCTCGAAAAATGCAATTCAAGCCCTAATTTTTTTTTCAATTAAAGGAGCAAGGACCAAGATTTCATTAAAAAAAAAATGTTTTGTTTTTTTTTTAAGTTTTAAACTTCGGACTTTACAGGTAAAATTCTAAAAGAACACTATGTTTTTTTTGTTTTAAATTTGAATATATTATGTATTGACCTTTTCTCTTCAATTTGTGAGTAAATAATTATGTACTTATCGGGTTCTAAATTAATTATTATTAGACATTTACAAAATGGGAGGCGTGAATTATTCGACCCCCTGTCTTTCCAAGCTTATAACTCCTCGAAAAATGTAATTCAAGCCCTAATTTTTTTTCAATTAAAGGAGCAAGGACCAAGGTTCCATTAAAAAAAAAGAAAAAACAAATAACGTGGTTTAAAAAAAAGGTTTTAAACTTCAAACTTTACAGGTAAAATTCTAAAAGAACACTATGTTTTTTTTTTTTTAAATTTGAATATATTATGTATTGACCTTTTCTCTTCAATTTGTGAGTAAATTAATTATTTACTTTCGGGTTACTAAATTAAGTATTTACTTTTTAATAGACACTTAAAAATTGGGATGGGGGTTTCCTGAATTTAAAAAAAAAACGTTTGTCTAAAATATTATATTCGATTTATTGGAAAGAACATAAAATTTCACATTGACCCTGAAAATATCGTAAAAATAGAATCAATAGAAAAATTTTGATAGATTTTTAAAATTGAAAAATTGAAAAATATTGAGTTTATAAATTGAAAAATATTGATTTCGGAAAAGTCATTACTGTTTAAAAAAAACATATTTCTATTACTTTTAAAACAACTGTAATAGTTTATTTTGGAAGTATAATCCATAAAGAAAATCAATAACCCACTTTTAACAGAGAAATTCCGAGATTTTTATATTGTATTCGCAGTTTCGTGTTAGGGGTGTCAAAAATTCCTACAAAAATTCTGATACTGCTACCCCCCTAGTCAAGGGTAACGCATGCGCACGTAACATTCTTTATTAATTTACTTACGTGGTGGAGTTTCTATACTGATAGGTTTTTTGAAATTTTTTCACTGGATTATTATTGATTGAACACTAACCAGATTATGTAAAAAAATTGAAAAAAAAATCATTTCAACATTTGAAAGGGATACTCACTTTTTAGTTACCACGTTCTGGTAAATCGGTCACTTTTTATTTATTTATTATTTTTTTTTCTAAATACGGAAGTGTCTTCGGGAGATATAAAATGGTCGCATGTTGACGAAGCAATGTATCGGGAGGCGTACGGGATTAAAAATTATTGGTAAATTTTTAGATTAGGTCCACCTCCTCAATTTTCTTTTAAATGACGACTTGAAATGGTTTTCGACTATGATGAATACGAAAATCGCATCGTAATTTTGCAGAAATAAGTAGTTATCAAGATATAAAAAAGTTGTATTATGCATTGTAATCTTTGGCGGCCATCTTTTTTACGTGTGTGTATTTGTTTATGGCGCGTGTGCACGTAAAAAGATGGCCGCCGAAGAATACAATGCATAATACAACTATTTATTTCCGCAAAATTTCAATGCAATTTGCGTGTTCAGCATACTCGGAAACCTATAAATGTCGTCATTGAAAGGAAAATTGTGGAGGTGGACCTAATCTAAAAAAATACCAAATTATTAAACATTTCTCCAGCATGTTAGTGAAATTTATAATACTTTAAAAAAATTAAAAAGAAACAAAACAAAAGTTTTGAAAAAAAACTCACCTTTCAGAAAAACAATTTTAAAAAAAAAACACAAACTGACTAAATTAGTAAAAAAAAAAATAATTAAAAATCTCGAAACTTTATTTTCATGAAAACAATAAAAAAAAGTCCTGTTCTCTCTATTTTTTTTTCTTTGAGAAACAAATATATTTCTGACTTACAAATGCGGTAGAGACTCATTATTTTTACTTTCTATGGTTTTGATATACCGCGTTTTTATTGCTTACAAAATGGGTGACTGATTTATCAGAACGTTGTAACTTAGCAGTGAGCACCAGCACCACTTTCAAATGTCGAAATAATGATTTCTTTTTTACAATTTTTTTTTCTTTAATAATCTGTTTAATTAGTGTCCAATCAATAATAATCCAGTGAAAAAAAATTCCAAAAACCTATAAGTATAGAAATTAAGCATGGGAGTAATGTTTGTACAACAACGTAACGTCGCCTTTCGCACTTTTACAAACATTTTTTTAAAAAAGTAACTAAACCATTTATTGGTAATTTGTCACGTGTACAAACATTTATTTATTTACGTAGGCTTAACTCCTTTCATGAATAAGAAAAGTTTTACTCTTTAAGAATAATAAAAGGAAAAAGTTACTGAACATTTATAAAAGGACTTCTTTTCATGAAGCCCAGAGGAATAGTTGGCCGAAAATTCGTGAAACAACAACAATAAATAAAAATGGTGCTAATGCAGAGAGCCGCGCTATTTTTTAAATCATATTTCCATGTTTAAATAACGTTTTACGATATTTTTTTTTATTTATTTATTCAATTGTAAGGTTAAAGTACAGAATAGGTACAAAACATCCTCACCTCCCCATGTTAAGAATGACTTTTTAATAACATTATTTCAGCACGGATCACTCTCTGCATGAGTAATCTTATATATAAAAAAAACTCAAAAGCAAGCAACAAACTTTTTTTTTGGCCTTATATAATAAAGAAAAGATGTGTAAATTAAAAAATTTGGAAGATAAACAAATGAAATATCTTTTTTTTTGTTTTGTTTTTTTGTACTTATCGAGTTAACAGAAAATTAAACCTTTCGTCAATTCGTGGCTGTGAAATGAATCGAACCGGAAGTTCAGTTTTATCAACAGAACAGATTCGCAGAAACGATAAATAAATATATTTATTTTATTTAATATTTTTATTTTAATTAGGTAAATTTATTTTAATAACATAAAAACATACCTCGACTCTAAAAATGGGTTGTTTGAAAATTTCAAATAAATTGGTAACGTATAAACATGGTTTTATTTCTTTAGAACGAACCAACTTTACATTTTTATATATATAGATAATAATATAGCGAAGTCTGCATTCGGGATTATCTTAATCCAATATAAATAATTTTTACTTTGAATTAAGTCTTATCGTAAATATCTCTATGTTTTTCTTCTCCTGAACTCTGAAGTTTGTTTGTATGTTTCTCCGTATTTAAAATTTTGGTAAACGAATATCCCAACTTCTTTTACACATTCAATAAGCATATCAAGTAAATAATATATCTAAGTAAATAAATTAAGATGTTTAGCTTGCCTTAAAACAAATAATGCTTAATCAAATATTTTAAAATACGCATTGGCAAATTTCCTCGGATTGATATGATCTATGGTTATATGTAATTTTTAAAGTCTATAATTATATAGTATTATATAAGAAACTTTGATAATTTATAATTAAAGAGACCAATGTTTACATGAAATAATTCCGCCAAGATAAATACGTTTCTAATAAGTAATATAAGTAATTATCAATATTTTATTTTAGAAACAATTTTTAAAAACATTTTAGCATTTCAGTTTTACTTGAACTAACTGCATAAAAATTTCCAGCGTCGAATAACGGTATTTTTTTTTTTGACCAGGTTCGCGATGCATATAACAAGGTAAAGTATTTTTTTATTTTAATTCATACTTATTATTAATGACTGAATCATACTATACTGTCGTAAGATGTCTTTTATATAGAAAGCAGTTTGTTGTTTGTGTATAAAGAGCAACTAGAAAAATGTCTGATTTATTTTGTAATATTTATGATTTTTGGAGTAACTAAAATAATTCAGTATGGGGGATTTTTCCATATTGTCATTTGATGAACAGACAGACAAATTTTCGCATTTTTAGTTGTCAGAAAAGCGGGAAACAGAAGAGGCGATCAAAAAAGGGGAAAACGTTGAAAATATGAAGAAAATAGACGTAGATCGCGAAATTTTAAAAAGTTGAACTCTTTTATGTTTTCTGCATTACAACGGCAAAAATCCGGGTAGACATCTTAGTATATAAAAACCTATTCTCTTTTCTATACCTACAGATAACACACATAACATCACAATCTCTGTCTCCATATTTACAAACTACCCGAAAGTAAAAGTTGAAGAGCAGGGATTTCAAACGATTGGATTTTTTTACGGACTATTCTTTTGTGGGTCTTTAGCAGATTTAAACAGTTTTTAAATAGTTTTGTCAAAATGGAGAATCGTTATACATTTTGTAATCTTAGTTTATCACTAATTCTTAATTTTCACTCAGTTTTGATTCATGTCATTTTGGTGAAATGGTGACGTCATCAGATTTGATGCCACGTTGTTGCTTTCGATTATTTTGATTCTCGCTACTTTTGTTTTACATTTGAAGTCGGGACTCTATAATAATATGTACGAAATCTAGACAAATTAAAATATCATATTTAAGCGTATTTTACGCCCGGGAAACCCACTAGTAATTTATAAAACTTACTTTGTCTGTCTTTCTTCATATTTTTAAAATCTATCTCTCCGAAACTAAAAGTCACAGTGCGGTACTAGAGACGTCAACTAATTAGATTTTTTATGGGTTGTTCTATTATTGGTCTTTAGCCGGTTCAATTGTATTAAAAATTGTCAAAAACCTTATGTATTTTTTGCATTCATCTTAAGCTGATTTTTTTTAAAGCAGTTCATATGCATGTCATGTTGATAACGTAATCATTTTTTAATGCTTCTTTTGAGTTCGCTTGCAATTCTAGAGTTGGTACCCAGTTTTCATTTACTTTTGAAATCATTACCCTATAATAATATATCCGACATATTACGACAAATAAAAATATATTTAAACTATTTTACAACCAGGCAAATCTGAGCTCTGAGCGTCCCCCTTTCAACCAATGTATATATATATATATATATATATATATATATATATATATATATATATATATATATATATATACATATATATATATATATATATATGCAATGCTCTTTGTGTAAACAAATAGAGCTGAGGCGTTTGGACAATTATTATGTCATTGGCTCCCGGAAAATACCGGTTATCTTGCCGCATGGACGATTTTCAATGTTTAGCAATGTTTTCATAACAATTGTCAGTGTTCGAAATATTTACATAACGAAGAAAAGAATGCTTGAGTAACATAAAGATATCGAAGCGAAAAATATATTTCACGTGAGATATTTTTACTTTGGGAAAATTTCTATGTTAAAATAAGAATGGATGGTAAGGTTATAGAGATCAGCCGATCGTCGTGTGGCGATACGTGTTGATGACGTCGGTTAAAGAGGAAGATGTGTTTTAGAGACAGGCAGAAATGATTGACAGACGATAGTCGACAGTTAGAGGAAGGGAGACAGCCCACTGACCGTAAAGGCATAGAGGCGGAGTGACTATCGAAAAAAGAATTAGTAAAAAAAGACCTGCTTGCACTTTACAATTGGGAAGCATGGCTAAATAAAGCGACTGTAAATAAAGCCAAGACGTTTGCTCATACGAATCTTCATTTGCAGTTATTTTTAAGATCCGTCAAATCAAAATAAACCCATATGGATAAATTTCTTTATCAGCCGATGTTAACACTTCCCAAAGAGAAGTTCCCCGAGGTTTCCACTTTCTAAAGAGAACTTTATTCGTCTCCTATTATTTTAAAGGATGTCTCTCATAAATATTGTTTCTGCACTCATCCCTAACTTCAAATATATATATACACTCAACATGTAAGAGACAATTGAATATATCACACGTCAAACAGAAAAAAAAGCACCTGCATATATACTTGTAAATATATGAACACTTTCTTATAGACTATATTACGAACTTTTACATCATTTCAATTTCACCAAACAGCGTAACGGTTAGACATCTCGACTATCAAAGAGGCGGTCAAGTTGCAATCCTGGCTTGAGATAGTTACTAGATTAGCCGGACTAAAGAGCTGACATACAGCGTAAGAGTCGACTTGGAGATGATTATAAATGCTTACTATCATTGATTAAGCATATTGGGGAGTGAAATAACAAACTGCCACTAGCGTATATTGCAATGTTAGTGTAAACAAAAATATAACCCCGACTGTCGCCTATGCGGTCAAGTTTTAATCTAGGTTCTAAGTAATTGCTAAGTGATAGCCGCACTGAAGAACTATGATATAGCTAAGACAAATCCCCCGTAGATGACTGCATGTATATATATATATATATATATATATATATATATTTATATTATATATGTATATATATATATATATGTGTGTGTGTGTGGGTGTGTGTGTGTGTGTGTGTGTGTGTACTCTTCCATCGACTTCGACGTATAAGGTTTCGCAACAAGAACTAAGTTGTTTGGAAATATACACGGATGATTTGTTTATAGTGGTGAAGGCTTTGTGAAAAACCAACCACACATTTTTTATATTACTTCTAATCTTTGTCGGTGCAAGGGCTTCCACAAGACAGTACACCGCAATTTTTTATACCAGAATTGCATGCCTTAACAAGGTGCATCTACAACTCTGCGCGGTGCAATGATAATACCAGTTGCAAGTGAAGTGTGTGTCCAGGACGACTGGAAACAAATGCCGAGATAAGCGGAGAGTACATACAGCGCCTACAATTCTCAAATGGTCACCCATCAGGTACTAACCAGGCTCACCGTCGCTTAACTTCGGTAATCCGACCAGAACCGGTGTTTCAACGCGATGTAATGAGTATGTGTATATATATATATATATATATATATATATATATATATATATATATATATATATGCATATGTGTGTGTGCGTGTGTGTATGTGTGTGTATTATATTTCTCTTGGTCTGTTCGTTCAACATTTGTATACGAAACTACTAAACCGATCTGGGTCAAATTCTACCTGGACTTTTATGATAAGATATAGGGACATAAGTATTATGGTATCCGTTAAATGCACAGTTAGGGATTAATAGGGATTTATAGGGATTGGGATTAAATGAAACATGAGCGCAAATATAATAATATTGGGCCATCAATATGGTATTTGTTTTTTTTTACAAAATGGTTATCACATATAAAGGCGCGGATGCCACTAGAGGATGGGAGTTAATGTGTGTATTGTAGTCATTTGAGCAGTAGCATAATACTCGTTTGTGGTTAAAATTTGGTATAATTAGATTATTTATGAGGACGGTTCAATAAGAATTTGTTTATGTTGGACTTTAAGACGACAATATTGTAGTTAGTGGAAAGCAGGCCGGGGAACAGCTTTCAACTGGCGGGCAGAACTAGCAGAGAAGCTTTGTTGATGGAATCCACGTTTAGGTTTAGGCACGTTTCTGATATTGAGCACTTTAATTTGAAGTAAATTCCTTCAATTTAGCTTGTATTTACAGATCATCATAGAATTATTAGATCACTATGACAGACGTTAAGAACATTGAAATATAAATGTTTGAATTTAAACAGTATTCGGATTTATCAACCAGCGTGAATCGTGCCACCCTGCACTGATGGTTCCCGAAAGGATAAAACACATATTTCTGTAAGTATTTAATGATTATTATAGTAAATAATTATATATATATATATATATATATATATATATATATATAATTTATTTTTTATTGCTGTTTTCTTTCTGTTTAGTTACATTTTTGTTTCAGCTACGCGACCGTTTTTTGGCCGTTATGTAGCCTCCTCAGACGTTACAGAAAAGTTCGTTTATGGTGGAATGAAGGAATGAATGATGTCAGGGGAGGGGTGCGAGAAAAGCGAAAAGAGAAAGGGGAGAAGGTGGGGGCGGGGGGCTTTCGGTCGGTAATGTTTTAGTTTTGGAGTTCTAGACCATTAGGTGGTTGTGGGGGTCTGGGAAGTTCATATCTGGTGTGGCTAAGGACATAGGGATACATGGAGTGGGGAGGGAGATATGTAGGGGTAAGAAGGGGGTTACTTTAAATTTCGGGTTCTAAGATTAAGGTCTTTTTTTTTTATTCAATTTTCACCCCAAACAAGGCACAGTGCCACTTTGAAGCAGGGGGCTACTATTAGGGACTTAATTAGCGGGGTCATTATGAAGGGAGATGAGTAGAAAGATGTTTGTTAACGTTACACTTGAACTTCTGCATATCATTGCAGTTGGGAAAGCAGAATCCCGGAAGAGAGTTCCAAAGACCCGCAGTTCTGGGGGTAAAAGGCTTTCTTGCACCTAGAGATCTCTACTGTAAAGGGATGAGACTTAGTAGCTTGTCGGGTTTGTCGGGAGTAGTTACGTCGGGGAGGTACAAGTGTTTGCAGTTCGTCAGAGCATTCACTATTAAAGTATTTGTAGAACAGGCAGAGGGATGCAACATCTCGTCGATGGGACAGAGGCTGAAGCCTAGATGACAGTTCAGGACCTATCAGGTTGGCGACTCTCTTTTGAACCCTGTCCAGGTTATTGGTGTATATATATATATATATATATATATATATATATATATATATATATATGGAGAGAGAGAGAGAGAGAGATTGAGAGAGAGTAAGTTATAAAAATATATATGGCAATGAAATGAAGCTACACAGAATATTCCGCGTCTCATCCACGCTAGGATTTGTCAGGTGTGACTATCTTTTTATTATTTGTCTTCTGTATATCTTTCTCATTAGAGTGTTTATAGACGTAAACTCATTTAATAAAAACTTCAATATATATTTGCTTCATTAGGGTAAATTATTATACATCATGTATTTCAATGTTGAAAATAGTACGCCCTTTAATTAGTTTAAAATACCTCAAGTAAACTGGAATTTGGGAAATACTTACTTATTGGTATTCATTGCATATTGCGGGAAATTTATAAGCATAAGTCTTTCTCAAAAGTTTTACTCCGATTTTTCATCCGTCATTTCAGTTAAAACAAAACGAAATGAAGTCAATGTTACACCTTGCATATATGTGCTATTAGTTCAGACGTGTCCCGTGTGTTTGGAGGTGTGTGTGTTGAGCAAAAAAAAAAAGGTTGTAGTAAACAGGCAAGGTGTAACCCCTGACTCGAAGGCGGAAAAGAAAGTGGTTGTGTATATAAGGCTTTAGTTGAGCAGAAAAAAAAGGAAAATTGCGAACGCAAAAATAAAGAAAAAAAGTCAGGAGTTGTAAGCAGGCTCGATCCCGTACCGCGGCAGAAGAAAAAGAAGCTGAAAAACTAACACTGTTATGGATGTGGCTACCGTGGTTATGATTTCACGGGCGGTCGAAGTAACGCCTTTTATCCGATTTCGTGGACGCGAGGGTTTAATGACTTACAAAAAATATCAGCGAAACTAACGACCCTCCCTGTAGACAACTATCAAGTGAG